>NW_023336551.1:0-107556 GCF_012971845.1 Lasiodiplodia theobromae
AAAAAAAGTTAGTTTTTAAAATCTTTTTAACTAAATAAGTCGATATTTTTATTATAAAACTTTTTATTTTTTATTAAAATTAGTAAATTTAAGTCTTAATAATATTATAAATATTAAAAAATATTTATATTTCTTACTATATTAAAAGTTTTACGTTATTATAAAATTTTAAATATATACTATTTAGATTTAAGTATACTATTTAAATCGCGATACTACTAAATATATATAATTTTATATTTATTCTATAATTAAATAAATATTTAAATAATTTAGAAAATAAAATTAAAATATAGATAATTTAATAATTTATTAAAATAAAAATTAAAATATAGATAATTTAGTAATTTACTATTTTTAATATTTTAATAATTAATTTTAAAAAATCTAATATTTAAGTAATTTACTAAAAAAATATTACGTTCTAGTATATTTTATTTACTAAATAAATAATTAACGATTATAGTTAACTAGTATAATATTTTTACTAGTTTAATAACTAAATATATAGTAGATAAATATTACTTTTAGTTAATAACTTTATCGCTTATATTACTACTATTATAAAACTAAAGTTTTATTATTAAACTAGCTACTTTAAAACTATATAAAAAAGTAAATATAACTTTTATATTTAATAATATTTTAGTAGATAGTCTAGCTAGTAAGCTAAAAATATATTTAAATATTTTAAATTTTTTAAATATTAAATAAGCGTATAATAGTTATAAAGTAGTTTTAAAACTAGTTATTACGTAATATATATATTAAATCTTTAACTATATATATATCTTTATTAGCTAATAGACTAAAACTAGTAAATTTAGCTTATAATAGACGTTAAATTATTTATATCTAAAGTAAAATTCTAGTTAAAAGAAATAAATATAAAATTATATATATTTAGTAGCTACTCGGTTTAAATAGTATATATCTAAAATTTTATAATAACGTAAAACCCTTAACGTAATAAAAAATATAAAATTTTTTTAGTATTTATAATACTATTAAAGCTTAAATTTACTAATTCTAATAAAAAATAAAAAGTTTTATAATAAAAATATTGACTTATTTAGTTAAAAAGATTTTAAAAATCGACTTTTTTTTCGCGTAAAAAAACGTTAATAAAGAACTAAATTTAATTATTTTTTATCTTTTTATAATAGTAGAGAGACTTAAAATATTATTTATTATAAAAAAATTAATTTCTAGATAGAAACGTTCACGTTTTAGAAATAAAAATTTAGATATATGCTGTTTGGGTTCGGGTGTGCTGTTTAGACCGCGATGCTACCGAATATATACGATTTTGTATTTACCCCTAGTCGAAACCATACGCAATTATTAGAAGCAGTCGACACTACTAGGCCTCGTGGCAAAGGCGGCACGCCTAGAAATAACCTAGTTATTGAAGAGATAAAGCAAAAGGCACTACAGTTAAGGATTCACGGCCAGATGGACCTTGCAAAGCTGCTGGAGGTCCCCAAACGACAGATAAGGTGCTTGAATACGTAGTAGACGCTTTCACCAGCAAAGAGTAGGAGGAATAGCAGTAGCAGATCAAGGCATCTAAGGCGTTGCGAGCGCTTGCAACGTTCAGAGCGCGGGAGGAACAGCAGGACGGCTCATTGGAGGTCCTCTCGCTCCTGGCGACGCGCGAGAGGGTCCTCATGCGCAAGAGACTCGAAGAAAACACTAAACAAATCTAGAGTTTCCTTACCCGATGTATTAAAAACCATTGGATTGACGATCTGGCTGTAAGGATCAAGGCGATGAACTGCACCGATTGCACTACCCAGCATTCACTGCAGTCGAACTTCCGTACGCTGCGCATTGCTTCAAACAAACTAGAACTGAGATGAAATGTGCAAGGATTGTTCGATTATGTGGTATCATTCCTTGATTCAATGTGACTTGCTTGACCCTCCGTCGAACTCCATATGCCGTATGATACAACAAAGCCCATAAACCCAGCCTGACCCATCCGGCGAAAAAGGCTTCATATCGTGCCTAGCCAGGCCGATGTAGAAGATTCGTGAAAAACATGCAGAAAAAACAATTGCTTAACCGCCGAAACCGTAGAGGGTACGGCCTTGCCTCTTGAGGGCGTAGACGACGTCGAGGGAGGTGACGGTCTTGCGCTTGGCGTGCTCGGTGTAGGTGACGGCGTCACGGATGACACCCTCGAGGAAGGTCTTAAGGACACCACGGGTCTCCTCGTAGATCACTAAGGACTGTCAGCAGGAGGATCGACGGCGGCGGGACGGAGCGGGGGTACGTACTAGCAGAGATACGCTTGACACCGCCACGGCGAGCGAGACGACGGATGGCGGGCTTGGTGATACCCTGGATGTTGTCGCGCAAGATCTTCCTGTGGCGCTTGGCACCGCCCTTTCCAAGGCCCTTGCCACCCTTGCCACCTGGAGAGAGTCAGTATGGAAGGCATTGGAGTTGCAGCGGGGGAGGGGACGCACGGCCAGTCATGATGGAGGTTGAGTCGTAAGTGGGTTTCGAAAGTGTGGGGTAGAAGCGGGCGTGGAGACGCAAGTGGCTGGTCGAATGGTCGAGGCAGAGAGGGCGAGCGGCGCTATGAATTTATCAAATGCGGCGGAGAGACGCGTCGGCGCGCTCATCAACATGGACGGCGGCGCGGGTGCAGGGGCCAGCGGAGCCGCGGGCGCGGGCGTCATCGCTCGCTAAGGTGATCTTGCAGCGGGCCCCGTTCCGGCTTAGCGCGTGCTGGGTTATTTTCAGCCAATCGCATTTGCGCTAGCAATCGCTCTGAATCCAGCACTTGGTAAGGACGTTCAAAGCGCGCTAAATCGGCTGCGAAAACAGTCAGGGCGCCGCTGCCTGATCATCCGCCGCCCGCCCGCCTTCCATATAAGCGCCTCTCCCACTCCCGCTCCTCCAACTCCTAACAACACCCATCGGCGACTCCACCCGTCATCGACAACTCCACATCGCCATCCACAAAAACCATCAAAACACCGCACATCAACTGCAACGATGGCCCGTACCAAGCAGACTGCCCGTAAGTGCCCACACCACCTCACCGTCGCTGCGCCTGTTGTTGCACGCGTGCCGGTCGCGTTTCGCTCGGTCGCGCGCTGCGACAACATCGCCACACCACCTCACCTCTTGCTCATGCTGACTCATCCGCACAGGTAAGTCCACTGGTGGCAAGGCTCCTCGCAAGGCTCTCGCCTCTAAGGCTGCCCGCAAGTCCGCCCCCTCGACCGGTGGCGTCAAGAAGCCCCACCGCTACAAGCCCGGCACCGTCGCTCTCCGTGAGATCCGTCGCTACCAGAAGTCGACTGAGCTCCTCATCCGCAAGCTCCCCTTCCAGCGTCTGGTCCGTGAGATCGCCCAGGACTTCAAGTCGGACCTCCGCTTCCAGTCGTCGGCCATCGGCGCCCTCCAGGAGTCCGTCGAGGCCTACCTCGTCTCCCTCTTCGAGGACACCAACCTGTGCGCCATCCACGCCAAGCGTGTCACCATCCGTAAGTCGCCTCGCTCTCCGCATTCACTTCCAGATGCTAACGTATCGCGACAGAGTCCAAGGACATCCAGCTGGCCCGCCGCCTCCGTGGCGAGCGCTCTTAGAGAGCTTCCTTCTTCGCGTCACCCCCAGATACCATAAGTCGATGACCAACATCAATCGACGGGGTCGGTGATTGCTCTCTGGTTTTGCGGACGGGATGCCTGGCGTTTATCGGAACTGCTTTACAAATCAAATGGATGATGGGCTCGGGTTTCTGACTTTTCTTCGGTGGAGCAAGGGATGGTAGCCCACAGCGATGCTTGTACATTAATACCACGGGCATTGAGATGATCTCATGAAAGTCTTCAAGACATCGATTCTTGCCAAAAATTCTCCCAATACCGTGACGTGCATGCGGTGTAACTGAATACATGTGTGACATCCACTTGCTGGTGTGCAACTGCGTCCAAGTCTAATTCTAATCTAAATCTATCAATTGCATGTCCAAGTCTCAAACGCATCCATGTCTATGCATATTCACGTGGTGCAGGCTGCGAAATGTTAAAGTGTTCTTGGTGTTTCGCATGCTCGGCCTTTTCCTGCGCCGCCGCCCGCTGGTTGAGGAGGGTCAGCCAACTCTGCCAGCCGATCGCAATGAAGCCTTCGGACGAGTCAGCATGCCGCAACAACTAGATGAGCACCGATCCTACCTGCAAAAATACTTCGGAACTGTGGTGGAATAAACGTAAAGCTAAAGGCAGTGACGGCCGGCCAGACTTATTCTCGGTCAGCATCTCAGGTGTGAATGATGGCGAGGGGACCAACGCTTGCAGGAGTTCACCCATGAAACCGGAACGGCAATCCTGACCCTCTCGACGAGTTCTTCAAAGGTCGCCCCGCCCAACAAAGAATGCATGGAGAAGAAATAAGTGTTGAAAACGGGCGTAAACACCAGTTGATTCACGACGATTTTGGTGGCCAGGCTCAGCAGCTTCGAGCTGTAGTTGAAGGACTGGCCCAGGAACATGAACCATCGATAGTTGGGGATGGACGTGAGACTGCCGATGAAGACGGAACGCAGCGCCCTGGACGGCGAGTAGGAATCCTCCTCGGAGGCAGAAATCATCTGGGCGGAAAGGTCGCCAAAGAACCAAATCTTCAACCGTCAGCGCGGCATTTCGGTCGAGAGTGGGGACTATACATACCGTGATGGTGCTTAGCAACTGGACCACATAGGGACGGCGGGCCTGTGCTCGACTGTAGGCGCGAAAGGGTCTCCCCACAGGCTCAAGCCACACCCATGACGGCCCTTGAACGGTCACGGTCGTCGGCTCCGACTCAGGAGACTTCTCGACGGCCTGGCCGCTCTTGGACTTGGTGCATCCGTGCCGAGCGCCAGACGGACGGCCTACGGCACGCGACAACACGGGCCCGCGACGGACGAGCGCACGGGCAGAAGTCGTGGGAGTCATGGTGCGGATGCCGTTGTGGCAGTCTTGGGCACGTAAGACGGCATCTTTGGGGTGAAGATTGAGGTATTTCAGCCCGGCGGCGATCAGCGGGTGCGGGTGGACCGCGGCGGGAGCGCGAGTAGTGATTAAGCCGCAGAGCCGAGAGGGACTGCCGCACCGACACAGCGCCACAACGCGCCTGCCTCAGGCCGTGTCGCGTCGAGGGCGCATGGACAGGTCGCGCGCGTCTATGACGCCGCCGCCACCGACATGACTTTGGACTTCGGCCGCAGTCAAACAATGGCGACCCGTGCTTCGTCCCCGCCTCTACCCGTGAATCCGACCAGCGACTCTGATTATGGCAGCGACCTGGATAGCGAGCTAGTGCTCGAGGTCCTCTCCGGTCTAGAAACCGCGCCTGTTGCGTCCTTGGCCTTGGAAAGCCTCGAGGACGATGCGCCTCACACTGCCGCCGTCCGCCTTGCGGTCCTGCCCTCGTCGAACCCAGGCGGCGAGTCGCCGTCACATATCAAGATCGGCTGCAGCTCAGGCTCAAGGAACTGTGAGACGCGCCTCTACTGGGCCGGCCGAATGCTGACGTGCTGACAGCGCCTAGCTGCCCGGGAAGAGAACGTCGTTGAGCGTCCTGTGGTGGTGGAGGTCGAGCGCAATCGCCCCGACGAGAGGTCTCCGCTGGAGCGCTTTCGAACCCCGCCCAAGAAGCCGCTTTCCGTCACGGACATTGTTTCTCCAGCATGGTGCGAGCTGCAGTACTGGTACACGCTGACGAAGCACGGTCGAAAGAGACAGACCCCTGCCATGAAGCAAGGCTCCAAGGTCCACAAGAAGCTCGAGGATCAGGTTCACACAACCGTCCAGGTCACGGTCCAGTCGAGAGAAGATGCCTGGGGTCTGAAAATCTGGAACATCATCCAGGGCTTGCGAACTTTGAGACAGACGGGCCACACGCGCGAGCTCGAAGTGTGGGGGGTCATCGACGGCCAAGTCGTAAACGGTATCATCGACGAACTGTCGTACACGTGCCCAGATGAGGGGCTGGAGGAACTCGCTCTCGCTCGGCTCAACAGGCTGAAAAGCCGGCCTCCAGACCAGACGGCGATCTCGCAGTTCTTCCAGCCTCAAGGAGCGGTAGACCTCGGCGAGCCGCATACGCAGAGCAAGGTCTGGATAACTGATGTCAAGACCCGAGGCACCAAGACCCTTCCTCAAGGCTCGTCGATGAGACCCACAATCATGCAGCTGATGATGTACCGCAAGCTCCTGGTAGACCTGGCAGCCGGCTTGGTCGACGCGGAAGTCATTTTCAAACGTTATCGACTCCGATCGAACGAAAGGTTCACGGACGCCTTTGTGGCAGAAGTCGGCGGCGTGGGCTTCGGTTCCCAAGGTAGCCCGTCCGACGGTCGCGATGCGCTTTCCAGCAGCCAGCAAGATGCCTTGTCGGAGTTGTTGGCTCACAATTCGCTTACACAGCTCTGGGGCTTGATGATCCAAGAGTTTCGCAGGACCATTTCAGGGATCGGTCAAGTTCTCCGGGCAGAGTTTCGCCACCAGCAAACCGGCGACGTCCTCGGATCGAAGACGCTCGTCTATGAGGAGAGCACGCTCGACGGCTATCTCGCCGAAGAGATGGAGTGGTGGCGCGGCAAGCGGAAAGCAAGAGGCGTCGATATTGAAGAAGCGTTCAAATGTCGCATCTGCGAATTTGCAGAAGAGTGCGAGTGGCGTATAGAGAAGGTTGAAGAAATCACGAAAAGACAACCTAAGAAAAGAGGATCTAGGTCGAAATCGGCGGTCTAAGCAGAGATGAAAGCGAGGCAGGAGGGGTACGACCAGACTTGTGCTTTGGAATTGTATTATGGTAGCAACTACAGGTAGACATGAGCAAGATTTCCAGGAAACGATGTTCCCATCACTGACATGCAGCCGCCTGCTGCTCGATCTCGAATCTTCCGTTACTGTGTGCAATATGAAAGAACTGTAGTGGTATGTAAACTGCTGAAACGCTGAAAAGTAGTCGACAAGTGAAGAGGAGCGCGGATTTCCCTTTTCAGTAAAGTAATGTCCTGCTGCAGAGGAATTTCACTCATCCGTAAAGCGATCTCCTGTTTATTGTTCAGCAAACCTTCCGTCCACCCTGAACGAATCGTGTCGACTGACCTGTATCCACCCGAGTCCCGCCTGCTCCGATGGCGTCTGGGTGGGCTGTGCTCCTCAATGACCTCCACAATGTCGTCGCCATCGACTCTCCGCTCAGCGCTGATTCTCTCCTCGACCAGCACGGAGCGACTGCGCGGACGCGGCTGCGAGGGCGGGGGTGGCGGAACACTTGTACGGTGTTCTTCAACGATTATGTGGTGTGGGCGCGGACTCCTGCTGACTTCGCGAATCTCATGCCTGGAGTTGCGGCGACTGCGGCGGGAGCGCGGGGAGCGAGGCGGGCGTTCGCGCACGACTATCTCCTCTTCGCCAGCGATGGCGCTGCGGCCCCCGAGGTTGGCAACCGTAAGAAGCAGCCAGGCGATGAGCAAGAAGCCGGCGACGGAGCCCAAGACGATTCCAGCCACGGTCCCCGGGGCGGGACCGGAATTGAGACCCTGGTACGAGAGAGGAATGTAACCGCCGCTCGAATCGGAGCCCTGGCGCGGGATGAGACGGTCGTATGAGTTGGCAGGAAGCGAGTCGGCGGCGGGAGCGGAACGCGGCTGGAAGCCGGCGGCGTCGAGCGTGGCGCCGTCGAGAACTCGAGCGTGGCGTATCGCAGGCATGGTCGTGTCCCCCCGCTAGCGGATCTTTGGAGAGACGGTGGTGGAGGTAGCCACGGGTCGGTAATAGCCGGGCGCGGTCCCTATCAGGTCGCGGAATCTGGACTTTCAATGGGAAGTAACACGAAGCCGTACGGTGTAGCACGCCGACGGGAAGAGCGACGCGCTTTTGCGCGCGGAACTGGCGAAGGCAGTAGCGGAGGGCGGTGGTGTTTAGGGCAGCGGCGCGGGCGGAGGAAGCAAGTGCTACGAGTGCAGTGACGCAATGATTGGTGGCTGGGAGTCGCGAAAAGCGTGGCTGCAGAACCATCTCCCCATCCTGTTTCCCTTTCAGTATCCGCACGAACCCGGACGACCCATGCAGGCTTCTGCACACGATGGCCTCGGCCTCAAACCCCACGTGGTTGACAGCGTTAGAAAGCTGCACCTGCGATCTTCCTTCCCGCCTCCGGATCGGCCCCGTCTCCGCAGGAACAGCGGGCACTGACCCTCTGGCGCCGCCGATCCTGCCCTACCATCTTGACTTTCCGCACTACGGAGGCTTATTGTCTTTTCGCGTCTACATGAATTTCTCTTTTCTGGACAATTCCTTCCTTAGACCATGCCTCATCAAGCAAGCTGTCTTCAAAGCTCGTATCTAGGAGTGGGCTGGAAGCTGTACGAAAGCAAGCACAAAACATTTCCAGTACACAGGAAAGCAGAGACGTGGGTGAATTTGTCTTTGACGGGTATGATGAGACGAGTCATTTCGCGTTGGCCATGACCTAGGCTGAATGCTGTCCAATCCATTTGCTTGCCTGTATGTACAAAGATGGATAGCTGGAGATGGTGGCGACATGAACCGAAAAATAGCCATAGCTGTGATAGGATAAAACGAATGCAGTGGGGTACATGGGGTTATTGTAGCCGACGGCTAGCGTGAATTTATTTTTCGCTCATACCATGGGTAGTTGAGGCTATCATCTGGATGTAAATGTGGAATTGATAGTTGTGCATTCACTGAGGCATACTTACGCTATGTTCTAGGACCCTGCTATTCTTCGCGCTAGCCATCGGCTGCAGTACTTCTCTGTATGCAGCTAAAAGCTATCGTGAATTTATTTTTGCTCATATCATAAAAAGTTGTCATCCGAACAGGAGTGTAGGTATAATTGTTAATTCCACTTTCAACTCGTAAGAATAATTGCTGGGGCTCTGCTATTCTTCGGATTAGCCTTTGCGAAATCCCTCTGTAGCAGCATAGCATTCCATGGAAAGGACAGCTGATATGTGACGGTCGTAACGGCGTTGGCCGATATTGGCCACCGGTGTTGTGTGGCGCACCAAGGCACCACCGCAAGCCTCTGACCCAAAGTCAGGGGCTGTCCGTCCAGAGGATTGAGGTGGCACGCGAGGGAAATGCCTCTGGACTGCAGACGCTCGCTAAAGGACACAATGTCCGCGCAGGCTTGGCGCTCCTCCGGATGCTTGGCTCCGCGTTGCCGCCCCGAGAGGCGACTCGACGATGCAGGGCGATGCCGTCAGATCCGGCTTCTGGCTCGCTAGAGGCGCGGCCGCAGGCTGCCCTGGGGGAACGTCGCGCGGTACCACGGGTGGTCACTGAGCCAAGGCGCGTCCGGAGCAGTCGAGCCCCAAGAGCTGCTTGACCGCAAGCGGCTAGTGGCACGCGCATTCCATGTCCGCTCCGCCGCAATGCCGAGAGATTGTGACACTCCCCCCCATCTTGCGACGCGTTAGCTCGCCGCTGTCCACTTCTCGTGCTCGCTTTCTCGACGCTCCTCGCTCCTCTTATCCGGCGCTGCTCTCTGTTCTCCTTCTGGCACTGCTTTCACGACTCCCGCTGCGCCGCAACCACAGCAAAGACCTAGCGTTGTCGCATACCCGACTGCCGCCAGATTCCGTACCAGCTGCGCGTCGCATACCACCAGTAACGAGAGTCTTTGGGGCGCTTTTTCCCCCTCCCGCAGAACATCGTTTAATCCCAAGGCGCAATGTCGCAAAAATTTGTGGGCACCCTCTCGCAACGCCCTGCAACCAAACGAGACCATTTATATTGATCGTGAACAGGACGCTCCTCCCCCTGGCTATCCCCAACAGCCGCCGCCAGCTGCTTATGGACCTCCGCCCTCCAACTACTCGACGCCCCCACCCCAGGGCGCTTACGGCTCGCCTCCGCCTCAAGGGTATTATGGAGCACCTCCGCCCCAAGGATACTACCCTCCCGACCAGCAGCAGCAGATGTACGGTCCGCCGCCGGGTCAGATGCAGTACCAGCAAGGATATCCGCCTCAGACGGTCTACGTGGAGGAGAAGAAGAGCGGCTCAGACGGCATCTTCACCGGTCTATTAGCCGGTCTGGCCTGCTGCTGTTGCTTGGACTGTCTCTTCTAAATCAGGAAACGGCAGGTTGGTTGGTTAGGGGCAAATGGTGAAATTGGCGTTGGCTATTTGTTATTACGCTCCGGCCGGCGTGCCCGAGTCGATGTTGCTAAACAAGGCTTCTTCAACAAACTCATTGGATGAAACGTTGGGATATCTTTCATAATCTGTAATGTCATTGCTGCAGCCGGACAGAGATCCCGGCTCACCGTTACGCCGGCCATTTCAAAAAACTCCAGACGCCCCATCGCATGCTGCTTCGTACTTGGGGCCGCGGTTCTAAGAGACGTCCATCTTCTCACCGGGGGTATTTTCTTCGGCTTCGCCCTCTTCCATTTCACTTTCGTTCCCGACCTCGCCAGACTCCATCATATCAGCATCCCGCTCTCTGCCTTCGTTCTGGCTGTCGTCGTCCCTCCTGGCGGGACTGCCAGCGCCCCCGAAGCTAGCAGCCGGGCTCGGAGCAGAAAGCAGGCCTTTATGCACGGCGAGCTGGCTTCCTTGGGCTGGGTTTGGCGTTTGACCCCCGACGTCTGGCCGCGGGGTGCCGACGGCGCTCGTCTCTCCCTTTGCACTGCTGCCCTCGCCGCCTTCGTCCAGACCTTCTTCGCCCCCCTCCATGCCCTCCTTGCGCTCGGCCTCCTCCTTTTCGTCGCGGATGAGCCGGAGCATCTGGCGGCCTTCCTCGACGATCCTGCCAAACTGCTCCCTCCTCTCCGCCCACGTCTGGGCATAGACCCTGCTCTCTTGCTCCAGCTCGGCGATCTCGGATTCCAGCTTGTGGAGCTGCGTCGTCTGGTCTTCGCGCGGGCGCAGCATGCGGTTGCTCGTTATGCGTTCGGCCAGCTCGTCGTACGTCTTCCTGCGGGCCAAGGTCGCGCGTGCGGCGTCCAATTGCACCCGTAGCGAGGCGGTGCTCTCGCGGATCGCGGCGGCCGTCGCTTCGATCTTGGCCTTTTCCGCGGCGTAGCGTTTCCTCTCGGCCTCGTTGCTGTTGCGCAGGAGCTGGATGCGGACGACGCTGTCGGCCAGAGCGGCAAAGTCGAGTAGCATGTCGGTGCGCCAAGCCTCCCGCTCGGCGGCCTGGCCCGCGCGCGCAGCATTTTGGTCCTCATCGGCCGGAGTGGCATCTGGTGGGGGGGTCGGGAGGGTGGCGGGAGGGGTGTATATGGGCGAGTCGGGCGTGAGGAGACGTTTGGTGATGCGCTGGAACGGGCGCTCTTCGATGCGCAAGAGTCGCGACTTGTGGATTTGATCTGCGCGTGGTCAGGAGCCGTCAATGGCGCAGCGGGAGCCAGGGGGAGGTACCCTCGTCGGCCTGGTCGAGCAGGCCATAGTCTTGCGACGACATGGTGGAAAACGCGGGGGTGGGCGAGTGGACGGATGCTGCGCAGCAGTCGCGCAAGCTGCAGTAGGTAGGTTCAGCCGGAATAACGTCGGGGGTGCGGGCCCGCCTAGTATTTAAAGACGTCACCCGTCCCCTTTGGCATCCGTTCGTGCCTGCTTGGCCGTGGGAAAGGCTTTGTGTGCCCGCATTCTGCTGCAACCGTCCACCGGGAGCTCCTTTGAAACACGCTCTTGACTGCTGCCAAATATCAACCGTTGGCCCTCCCGCGCCGGCACGCCGCTTCCACATGGAGCTTGCTGCCGCACCACTCGGCCGCGAAATCCGCCCACGCTACATAGCTACGACGCCTTGAACCGCCAGTCCACCTTCGCCGCACCCGACATCATCTCTCAGTCCCGCTGGCCGCCATGCCCGCCCCCTCCCTGCTGGATATGGTCAAGCGGCGCTTGCAGCGCAGTGTCGACCTCGTCGTCGACGTCGGCGACATTCCGTTCCACGTGCTGGAGACCGTCTTGAAGAAGATCGAGAATCCCAAACAGCTCCGCGAAATCGAGGCCAACAGCCCCCACATCGCCGAGGACACCGGTCCGTTGTGGTTGAACTTTATCAAACGCGACATACAGAATTGGGAGCAGAAGCCGCACAAGCCGCGCAACCCCACTTTATGGTGCAAGGTCTACTACAAGCTGCGGCGCGAGCAGGAGGAGGAGATTGTGAGGCAACAGGAAGCCTTGAGGGCTGCCCTAGCCAAGACGGAGCAGGAGCGCAAGAAGAACACCAGCACGCTGCTTAACGCTGCCTTCGATCCGGTCCAGCATCGCCGCACGCACACGACGTCGGGCCCGTCGCTGACGAGGGATCCGCGCAACTATACGTACATGCCTGGAGAGTCGAAGAAGAGGCTCACCGGTCGCGGCATCATGGCCAAGATTCAGCATCAGGCCCAGGCCAGCCTGACGGCCAAGAAGAGCAATTCGCCGATGAACGTGCCGACTCACCTCCTCGGCAGCCGGACCAAGACGATGACTGCGCCACCAAGCATGATAGCACAGAAGACTCGAGCTCCGCAGCCCATCGATCGGGGCAAGCAGGCGCCCTCCAGAACTCCCTTCCCGCCACGTTCAGCATCCACGCCTGGCGACACGGTTCGAAAGCAGAGAGAAGAAGCCGAGGCGAGGCTGAGGGCGCTGACGAGCGGAACCACTCTTCCCCCCTCGGCCAAGAAGATGGATGGTGCGGGTGGTAACGTGACGACGGGAGCTCAGGCGACCGCCCCAGCAGCAGCCGGAAGCATCGCGCGCCCCTTGAAACGGAAGGCGGAGATCAACTGCCTAAGGCCCTCGAAGAAGAAGTAGGATATTCTTTTTGCGCACTTGAATCATTTATCGGGACGAGCATGGCGTTGGCGGGTTATCAAGCATTTACGGGTCAGTAGTTACACGGCAAAGTTTTCTGGCGCAATGGGAAAGGATACCCCGATTTCAAAGGATAAAACCGGCGTTTGCAGAGAGCTTTAGATGGGGGAAGAGTCATGAAACTTGTTCGATTAGACCGGGGAGAAAAGAGCAGACCTGCCATGTGCTTTTGGCGACCGTCTATCTGAAAATGTGGATCGTGCTCGCTGTCCGTGCTCGTGCATAACTGAAGGTTACCCTCCGCGCGAGTCGAAGCTGGTATGGAGCCCCACACCGAAAGGTTTCCCGGCAGCACCATCTTCCTTCAAGAGCTCGTGTGGTCCATCCTACGCTCGTTTGTCGCCGACGAGATGCGACTTCATGCGGTGCCGCCGCGCAGGGCGAGGACAAGGTGCAGCGTGGCGCCGCCCTCGAGGTTGTACTCGGCGGCCGTCTTGTCGTCGCTCCTGCAGCAGATTGTCAGTCGCGAACGCGCGGGCATACGGCGAAGTTACGCACATTTGCTTGCCGCCGAAGATCAGACGCTGCTGAACCGGGGGAATGCCTTCCTTCTCTTCGACACGCTCCTTTATGCGCGAGACCTGTGAAAGGCAGCGCGATCAGCGCGACGCCGCATCCGAAGCATACGTGATGACGGTACCTTGTAGTCGGGCTCGATGTCGAGCTCGATCTCCTTGCCGGTCAGAGTTCGCACCCTGTAGGCGCGGTTAGCCAGCGTAGTGGGGGCGGGGCAGCGACCTACTTAATCTGCATGGTGGCGGCGACGTCGGTGTGTGTATGGGGGCACGCGGCGGACGAGGGTGGATGAGCGCGTGCAGCGGGCGCGACGGCACGGTGATTCGAGTGTGGTGGTAGGTGTTGCGGTAGGAGAGGCAGCGGGTGCTTGGTAGTTTGAGCGCAGGCAGCACGTCAAGCTTGTGTCCGAGCGTCAATGCTGGCGGGGTTCCATTCCGCTCGCTCTCCGCTCGGCCACTCACCGTCACCTCCGCCGCCCGCTGCTGTGACCACCTCGGGTTCCGCGCTTTCGCTTGTCATTCCGGCGGGCTCGCTTTGTCTTTGGTTTGGTGATATTCTTCAGTATTCTTGAGCTGCCAAGGCAAGGCTGCCAAAGCATCACTCGGGGATTTTCGCGCATTCATTCGTGGTCTTCCGCCTTGTCCTTGAGCTGATCGTCACCAGCTTGCCCATCCATCTCATAGTCCCCTCTCGCGGGCGATGGCTAGTGAAGAAGAGCAAGGGTTCATAACTAAGGTTGGCTGTGCCCGTGTGAATGATGTGATGGGCTACGACTAGGCATAGGTTCCAGGGCTTGTTGCCTGTCATAGCATTTAGTCCATGCCAGAGGTCCGCGAAGAGACCTAAAGAATTGTAATCCCACAACCAGTCTGAAAGAAGAGTTCGCTTTGAGATTGATTGTCTAAAATGCGAACCTGGTACTCCCACCGAAATGCTACTGATGCGGCAGAACGGCCCTTCTCTACTGCTCTGATAAGCATCGTCTCACACTTCACCGCACCATTGCGTACGCCGGCTCGATGGAGATATATTGAGTAACTGGTCATGCTCCGCGATGGGAACTTGGTCGGGACCAGTGCTGGGAAATCAAAAGGAGTAAAGCCTTAATATTGTCAGGATACTCAAACGCAGCTCTTACGTCGTGTAGGTCGAGTTTTTAGATCAAAGTGTTTACTTTTTACGTTGACCGGTATCTAGAAGCTCGACGACTCGTATTAATAGAACTAAGCTTGGACTTATCTTTGCGTGTAATTTTTAACTCCGCTACGGAATATTAATACTAATTCGTCTCTTTCGCTACCGAGTAGTAAAGGATTTATAGACTCTAGAGATCGCTAGTCGTAGCAGTCTAAGTAAAATTATTGATTTTAGCACGTTATAGTTACTCGCGTTACTAATAATCTGCAAGGCACACCTTACCACTAGATCAAAAGAGATGGCTACGACTGCTGCTATCGCAGGCAGTTTCTGGCCAGTTGACTCATAACTGGCAGTGCTGCCCCAGCATGCGACCCAGCTGGACTCCAACACTAGTGGATCACCTAAGCTACGCCGAAGACTAGGTAGCGGGCCGCTGGAGGTACGCTAAAGCCGGCAGGCTTGGAAGTCTAGCATAATCTTACCAGTAATAGTACTCTCAAGTATTTTTAGAATAATTTATATATAGATAACGATCTATATGCTCCCGAATAATAGACGGTTTTAATTTTTTTCAACTAAATTTTAACGGATAGAAATGCATCTTGTGTAAGGATTATTTATGCTTTATTTTTCAATTTAAGATTTACTTAAGAGCAGAGAAATACTCCTTAGAATAGAAGGCTTTTCGACCGGTAAACCGAAGGTATCAAAAAGTCATGTCGATGGCACACCTACCGAAAACTTGCGGTCGTTGCGACGAAAGGAAAGAGCTGAGACGGTTTTGAAATGATGGCAGTCAATATGATCGCTCATCGAGTAGCAGGGAGATTTTCGGAGTCGCTTCGGCTGGGCAGCTGCAGCTTGCGGGGAACGACATCCATGAGGGATGAGCCTTCTTCCCTAACATAAGGGAATGGCAGCAATTGAAGTGTAAAATGGCTACTACCATCTTCATTGCAACCCAGGAAGCAAGGCCGAACCACCACTATCGACTGCCTCAAGCCTAGATTCCAAGAGAAGAGTGCAGAGCTGAAAAGGCTAGTGACAGGGGTGCGGGATCTCTTGAACCCCTGCGGGGGGACTCGGCTCGCTGGGCATCCAGTTGATCTCGGAGGACGAGAGATGCGCATTCGCCTAGGCGACGGTGTCCTGGGTTACCTTCCGCATCGACTCAATCTAAATTTAGGGTTTAAATGGTGCGACAATGCGGTGTGTCCATGGATTCGTTACCGCCCTCCGTCTCACGCGCAGCAAAAGAAAAGAAGCAAAAGACTGTATGGACTAGAGAGGCAGAGCGTACAACCAGGTCACCTCTGCTGTGTGGCAGGATGCAGTGTGCGTTTGTTGGGTGCAGGTTTCGCGCACAAGAGCTGAGTAGAAGGACGGCAACGAGTAATGGTTCGGACTCCGAAGCTCTTTCTGCGTTGGCCGGGCTTCCCGGCACTCGGGGAACCCACTAGCCCCCACCGTGGCCCTGCGCGCTGCCAGCGGCCGTCCAATGGGCAGCGACGCGACACGAAGCTTTTGTAATACGGCACCGTGAGTGGACTGGCGGCTGGAGCTGTCAGGAGCTTGGGCCCGGCTGCCATGTCGTCAACACGTCCCTCCCCGGCGCCATGTCCACCCCGCCTTTGTAGCGTATAATAATTCGTCGCTCCCGTCGCATTGCCAGGCCAGAGAGCTCCGCCAGCTTCCCAAGCTTCCCGTCTCGAACAATGGCCTCCGCCACCGGAATCCCCGAGCAGCATCTCAGCTCCGCCAACAACGGCCACGGTGAGCAGGAACCGCTGCTCGGCCGTCCTGGCGATGCCTCGCAAAAGGAGGGCAAATCGCTGGCCTGGAATCTGATCCTCGGCACCGGCATCATCGCGCAAGCCGGCATCTGGATCGTGAGCTCCCCAAACCGGTGCCGTCGTCCTGTGCCAACCTTGCTGACACTTCCAGCTCACTGCCATTGTATGGGCCGGCATTCTGTCCCACGACTTGATACTCTTCTCTGCTCATCCGGTAATTGGTCCCCCCTCGTCGTTTCGTTTCTGGCCACGCGCTGATGACTGCTTAGCTGCTCAACTCTGCTGGGGTGTTGCTCATCACCCAAGCCGCCCTCATCTTGCAACCCACACACACGCCTGACCAGAAGCGCCAAGGCACCTACGTCCATTCCGTCCTGAACCACGTTGGCGTTCTCGCATTGCTCTCTGGTCTCGTCGTCATTGAGGTGAACAAGGAGCGCGGTGGCCTGGATCATCTGGAGTCTCCACATGCCATCCTCGGTATCATCACCTACGTCTTCCTGGTGCTGCAGGTCATCGTCGGCTTCACTCAGTTCTTCACACCTGGAGTCTACCGGGGCGTCGACAGGGCGAAGAAGATCTACAAGTACCACCGATTCTTCGGCTATGTGACATTCGTGCTCGCACTCGTGACCATTGCAGCTGCGACCCGGACCACCTTCAACGTCAACGTCTTGCACATCCAACTCTGGGCTGTCATCGTTGCATCTCTCATCACTCTTGCCGGCATTATTCCGAGGATCAAGAGACAGAAACTCGGCGTGTAGAGGCATTTATGCTTCCCAGACTGTCCGATAAAAGTTGTCGGATAGTTTTATGTTCCATGGACCAGATCAGCTACCATGACTTCCGCAGACTTCAATCTCATGCGAGGAGGTTAAAATGATGGAGTCATAGAATCAAAAATATTTCTGCGCTTATTCACTGGATATCACGTCATTTTTGGTTGTGTGAAATGCCTCCGGAACGCAAAGTTGTAGAATGGTCACGACTTTTCTTTCTTGGTGCTATGATTTACATGTGGCTTTTGTCAAGCACGAGAAAATTTCCCTGGACGGCTCTGCTCAGTAGTTTCAGCGTGGACATTACGATTTTATTTATATTTCACCTACTCTTCTATGGATTCGCTCTCTGTATATTGATATCGTAGCCGAAGGCTGACGTAAAGATAGAGGCCTTAAAACAAGGCGTAATTCCAACACCTTCTTACCGCTGATTACTAGCGCGGAGAATGGTAGGGCCTGAATAACTATGTCTAAGTAGAAAGTATCAGGTTAAATATATCAGCACACGCAAGAAATAAATTCACACTAGCTAATTATGTAGGGGTTCTATATCCCTTAAGAGCTTTCGAGTAATTAAAGTAACAGTAGAGGATAATTTAATACGAACAGTTACATTTTTAAAGCGCTGTAAAATTTAATGATAGTAGCTTACGTATCGTAAAGCGTAGAAGTTAAATTTACGATAAATAATTCAGTAGGGTTTTATAATGGATTTCCCCCCCCATCTCATCGGAGTCTGTTAGGGTGACGAGTTGAATTGTTTCTATGGTATATATTGTCGATGTTGCCTTAGTACAAGAGAAACGGTAGCATCGTAAAGAGATACGCAAAGCTTCAGGGCCTCACTGTTTCAAAGAGAAAGAGCTTGGGAGTTGCGACCGCGTGTCACCCAGCCCTACAACTGGTTGCACCAATCTATACTCTTCGAAGCGTCATAAACCATCAGAAATAGAATCCGAGCATGTTTGTATTCAGTAGATATGTATCAAGGTAAATAATATCCTGTCCTACATGCTGGTGTTTTTCACACGATATGGATTGTTTCTGACAATTGCTCTTTACGATGAACGACACATTACCCACGCAACTCGAATACGATCGTGGCTATCGTTCGGACTTGAACTCAACTCTACATTCACGCCCGACAACTGCTTCAACTACTCAACGTTGGAGTACGAAGAGCCGTACATCATAATTACCCAGAATACAAGGCCTATTTGGGCTTAGTCCCACCTCTTGAGTGTACATAATTTCTGCTAGTTGCACGCCCCCCAGAGGGCAATCCATTATGGTTTCAACACCCATGATACTAGAAATATCAGCTAGCCTTCGGCTGACGTCCAGAATTCGTGGTATTCCTTGATATCATCGTGCCAACCACTGCAAGAGAACCTCTTCTCGAAACTTGCTGCAGGCGGAGGCAACGAATCATGCCGGTGGCTCAGTCGGATTCTTCGCCATTGCTCTCGATGAGACCCTCCAAGTCTTTGAGCCCCTTGGCGAGTCTCCTTCTGGGTCGGTCGCCGTTGTCTTCATCTGACTCCGAGTGGCCCCAGCGCTTCGCACCTTCCTGGACGGCCTCGAGATCGGCAGCCAACTCTCTACGCTCTTTGATCTGGCGGGCCTTTTCGACTGAGTAGCGCCCCTCCATGCCGACATCTTTCAGCATCTCCTTCAAGTGGTTGATCTTGGCCTTGGGCGTCTCGAAAGGCTTCAGTTCTTTCCCCCAAACCTTGCGGACGCCACACTTGAGTAGCCAGTCCTTTAGCCGCTTGATTTCGGCTTCATGCGGGTCAATTTCTTTGGCATCCTTGGTTTTACTCTTGCTGGTGGTAGGCTTGGAGCCTTTGGCAGAAGTCCCTCTTTTTTGCTGCTTCTTTTTGGGCGGCTCATCTATCAAAACAGACATGTCACTGTCAGAGTCGGAAGCTTTGGCCTCCTTGGTCGAGCTTATCGACTTGCCGTTGCCAACGTGGGCTGACGTGGGCTGCGAGCTTCCTTCATGGCTGGAAGACGGGCGCGGCGCCGGAGAGGTGTCACCTTGGTCGTCCGAATCATCTTCAACGATGCGAGGCTTCTTGGAGAGCCTCTTGGGCGCGGGCTCCGGGGACTTTGTCGCGTCGCTGTGAAGAGCTTCCTCCTCGTCGGACGAATTGGCCGTCTTTTGACGCTTCCGCGCCTTGGGCTTGCTAGTGGAATTGGCCTTCTTGGTCGAAGGCTTGCGTTTCTGAGGGGCGGCGGCGGCGGCGGGCTTGGGGGCTTTCGCACGTGGCGCCTCAGGCTCCGCAGGCTCTTCGCGTTCCTGCACGCTCTGCGCGGCCGGGTCAGGGCGTGAGTGGCGCGGAATGAGGAGGATAATTCACGTACGACTTGATCGGTGATGATATTCTCGCTGCGGCCTTTCCAAGCCGGATCGTTCTTGAGGAAGCAGTCGGGTAGGCTTAAGCGGTCTTCGACGGACTTGCGCACGCGTCTGAGAGTCAGGTTTTGATGGTCGCCAGAAAGCCAGAGATCGCGCACCGCGCTGCGCAGGGCGTGTTCGATCTCGGCATCGGGCGCGATGGCCGGTACCGGCTCAGCATCGCTGTCTGACATGGGGGGGAACCGCGGAAGCTGCGACGCGTGAGGCAGATGTAGTGCGGAGACGGACGGGGTCTCGAGGTAAGATCGCCCACGGAGCCCGATGCGGGTTAGCGCAACGTGCAGGCGACGCGCAGGTCCAAGGCACGGCGCGCGCGGGTGCTTGGTGGAGGTGCAGAAGGAAGATGGCATTTGCTAAGTTGCGCATCCGCCGCCATCGCCGATTGCTTGGTACCGTCAGGCACTGCCGTCGTGGACCCGCACTCGCTACCTGTCGCAGAAGCAGCCTTGGCCGCTGCGCAAACAATGGCTCGTCGCCCGGGCTGCGTCATCGCCCGCGCGCCAGGTGCAACCTCCGTCGGCGTCGCCCAGTGGTCGCGGCCACGAGGGGTCTTGCCTGTTGTTGCTGAAAATAAAAGTGGGCGCGGGCCTCGGGCTTGTGCGCCGCGCAGACGTCAACCGGCATCACACCGCGTTGTTGCCTCTTCAGGTTCCCTAGGAAGTCAGCGCGCGCGCCGGACTCGTGTGCCCTTGCCCTGGCTTGCTTGCTGCGGCCCTTATTAGCATCATCCCGCCTCCCACTCCGGAATCCAGAGCCCAAGCTACCCCAGACCGTCGACGCTCGTGGAAGTTGCGAGAAAATCGAGAAAGACCGTGACGCTTGGTCTTCGCCCCAAGCTCCAGACCCGCGCCCAGCCAAATATCACTCTGACGACACTCGCCTGTTTCCCACCCCCCGCCCAACAACGTCTTCGCCCCGACTGCTGCAAAAACCCCCCGCCGTCCGCCCTCCAGCGCCGAATTCTCGAGCGACCCCGCCTCCCTCCATTTGCGCGCATCCCGCACCACCGTCATGCCGTCGGCCAGCGAAGAGCCCAGGTCGGACAACGGCCGTCTGCTGCTCGTCTCCAACCGCCTGCCCATCACCATCAAGCGCTCCGACGAGGGCAAATATGACTTCTCCATGTCGTCGGGCGGCCTGGTCAGTGGCCTGAGCGGCCTGTCCAAGTCCACCACCTTCCAATGGTACGGATGGCCGGGTCTCGAGGTGCCCGAGAACGAAACCCCCACACTCAAGAAGCGGTTGAAGGAGGAGTACAATGCTATCCCGGTCATGCTAGACGACGATCTGGCCGACAGGCATTACAATGGCTTCTCGAGTGGGTCCTCTTCGCCCCTGCGCTGACCATCACCACATCCCAGCCGCTGACCCCCCGCCGATCAGATTCCATCCTCTGGCCCCTCTTCCACTACCATCCCGGTGAGATCACATTCGACGAATCGGCTTGGAATGCGTACACCGAAGCCAATCGCCTGTTCGCCAAGGCAATCGCCGCGGACGTCCAGGACAACGACCTCGTGTGGGTCCACGACTACCACCTCATGCTCTTGCCTGCCATGCTCCGCGAGGAGATTGGTAAGACAAAAAAGAATGTCAAACTCGGCTTTTTTCTGCACACTCCGTTCCCCAGCAGCGAAATTTACCGCATACTGCCCGTCCGTAACGAGATCCTGCTCGGCGTCTTGCACTGTGATCTGATCGGCTTCCACACTTACGATTACGCCCGCCATTTCCTCAGCAGTTGCTCAAGGATACTGTAAGCCCGCTCAGCCTGAGAGTGATTGGATGTGAACCGCCGTGCTAATTGTTTGACTTTCCCAGCGGCTTGGCCACGACTCCCAATGGCGTCGAGTTCCAGGGCAAGGTCGTCACAGTCGGTGCATTCCCGATCGGCATCGACCCGGAAAAGTTTGAAGAGGGCCTCAAGAAACCCAAGGTCCAGGAACGCATTGCCACTCTGGAGCGCAAGTTTCAGGGAGTCAAGTTGATCGTGGGCGTAGACCGTCTCGACTACATCAAGGGTGTTCCCCAGAAGCTGCACGCGCTCGAAGTGTTCTTGACGGAGCATCCCGAGTGGATCGGCAAGGTGGTGTTGGTCCAGGTCGCCGTGCCCAGCCGCCAGGACGTCGAGGAATATCAGAATCTGCGGGCGGTCGTCAACGAGCTGGTCGGACGGATCAATGGCAAATTCGGTGAGTAGACCTCCTGTCCTCGAATCGATCGAGTCCATTCGCTGATGACGCAGGCACCATCGAGTTCATGCCCATCCACTTCATGCACAAGTCGGTGTCGTTCGACGAGCTCATCGCGCTGTACGCCGTGTCCGACGTGTGCCTGGTCTCGTCGACTCGCGACGGTATGAACCTGGTATCGTACGAGTACATTGCCACCCAACAGAAGCGCCACGGCGTCATGATACTCTCCGAATTCGCCGGCGCCGCCCAGAGTTTGAACGGCAGCATCATCGTCAATCCGTGGAACACCGAGGAACTCGCAGACGCCATTCACGACGCGGTGACCATGGGCGCGGAACAGCGCGCCCTGAACTACCAGAAGCTGGCCAAATATGTCAACAAGTACACCAGGTAAGTCGCGCGAACTGTCGATTCGGTCCGAGCGGAATGACTGACAAAAGTACGCAGCGCTTGGTGGGGCCAATCGTTCGTCAGCGAACTCACCAGGATCTCCGAGCAGGCTGAGAAGAAGTTGAACGTGCGCCGAGGGTCTCTGCTTGACAATGCTCCCGAAAACGGCGAGGACGGCGCGGCAAAGACGGAGCCTGTCCAAGCCGAATCTTGATAATTGCTGACGGATATGGATGCGGGACCGGTTGAGCATGCATAAGGGCGTACGGATAGAAAATGTGGCACGATTGCATGAAGCTTGCACAGCACAGGATAGGGTTTAGGAGGACATCCCCTCTCATGATATAGCTGCCCGTTGCAGGCGCTGGCGTCAAATTGTGGTATACAGTAATTAGACCGTGCAAGCGACCTTTCTTTTCTTTGAACGCTGCACGAAATCGTATGGACAATTACAGGATTGGTGATTCCTGTGCATCGTTTCAATTGACAGGGCGATTCGGAGGTGCCAGGGTGCCAGCGGAAAGCACGGGCCACATTCACGCTCCCGGCGCGCCGTTCTGATGTCGAAAAGTGCATCTGAAGCTTGTCACTCCAACCGCCGCCTTCTCCGCGAACGCCGCAATCGCGCCATCGTCGAAGCGAAATCGAAATCGATTGCGCCCGCGCTCCGCCCTTTCGACGCCGTCACCACCCTTCTCGTCGCGCTCCTGCTTGTACGATGCCGACGCCCGGGAACGCATATCGCCAATTCACCGGCGTTGTCGTGTCGGCCGGCAAGATGATGAGGACGGTGAAGGTGCGCATACCGGGTCAGAAATGGGACAAGCACATCCGCAAGGTGGGGCACCTCTACGTTCCTTTGCCACTTCAGTTCCTGGTGCTGACAGCTCACTAAAGGACTTTCCTGCGCCTTACCACGTCCTCGTTTCGGATCCTACCGAATCCGCCAGGGAAGGAGATGTTGTCACTCTGCGGAACGGGTGGAGGACATCAAAACAGGTGCACCATGTCGTCACGAGCATTGTGGCTCCGTTCGGGCCCGCGATTTCCGAACGACCACCCATACCGACCGAGCAAGAGCGGCAGCAGCAGCTCCTCCGGGCGCAGCTAGAGAAGGACCTCAGAAAGGCGGCATCGGGCAGGAGTGTGTCAAAACAGCGCATTCGGGAGATTGCTCGGGATGAGACGCGGTTGCAGGAGCTTCCGGAGAGCCTTGTGGCGGCCATAATGGAGACCGGAGGGCCTCGCCCCGCCGAGAGAGGTGAAGAGCAGACGCAGATGCCTCCGATCAACGTTCGGGCAGGGCAGAACGTGGCCGCCGCCGCGAAGTACACGGAAAAGGGTCTCGAGAACGAGAAGCAATTGGAGCAAGTTCAAAAGGCGGCCGGATCCGTGGCCGAGGACGTAGCGAGAGGCGGCAAGGCCATCTAGAGGGGACCAAGAGCGGAAAATATGGCTCGAACAGTGTACTACTACGAACCGGATGGATGGAGACAAAGGTTTACATGGAACTATGAGATGGTGGGGCGGCGGATCACGCCGTGGACAGACGGGAAGCAATTCATATCATAAAATGTGACCAACAGCCACCCCAAACGACTCTCTCACCAAATCTACACTTTTCAAGACACTACAGAGTTTGAAACGAAACCTTAGCTTGTTTATTACAGTAGATACCGATTAAGAAGATAAAAACGAATACATTAACGTCCCGGTTCAAGACAGTGTTTGTACTAGATCGGTGTACATCAGGGCAATTACAAGCAACCCATTTGAAATAAGCAGCGGACAAGACATCAGCTAAAGTGGTAGATCAGAACGCTACGCAAACCACGGGAGCTAGCCGTGGAGCAAAGTGAGCGTGAAGGAGATACGTTTGGGCGTTTGCCCATATCATGACTGATTCTTGCATGAATCAATAGCAAACTGGTGTGATTGGCTTTGTCCATTGGTTTCACAATAAAATCGTGCCGTGGTCAGGTTTCCCGAGTAACGTTACTTAAGCGAAGAAGGGAATGATGTCTTTGGGCCAGCAGGCAGGACACCACTTTCTGCGCACGCTGTAGCCTGCGCGCCAAACGGTGCCTTGACCCGTGCCTTCGTCTTCAGCACAAAGCACTTTCGCATCCTCGCCGCGCACGCTGCGCAGCCGCCGCCGACATGTTCATGCTACGGAATGGTATGCACGCCTGCACCTGCCCCACCGCACCCCTCCTTCACCTGGGCAACCGAGAGTTTGCGATGCGATCGCCTGCTAACCCTCTTGGGCCACAGTCAGCAAGTACCTCTTCGGCGACAGCTCCAAAGAGTCCATCGTCGAGGTCCCCCAGGGCCAGCTCTATCTCGTGCGCCCGCTTTCCGTCAAAGGCTACTCCGAGCTCATCTTCAAGGACGCCGCCGCCTCGATCCGCCGCACCGGCCAAGACTTCCAGTACCAGCTCGTCATCCAGCGCGCATACGAAGAGGGCGAGCGCGAGCTGCTCGGCGAGGACGAGGAAGAAGACGGCGCCGCGGAGGGCCTGGGCGCGGAGAAGGACGAGCGCACTTTCCTGCTCGACGAGGCCCTGCGCTTCCGAACCGACGTGAGGCAGACGGGCGAGAAGGTATTCGCCTGGAAGGACCTCAGCGGCGACGAGGGAGACCTCTGGGAGTTTGTCTGCGACAGCTCCGTCCAAGCCCCGACCATCGCGACGTTCGAAGTCGTCGCCGTTCAGTGCCAGTACGAGCGCAAGTACCGGAGGAGCCACCAACAAGCCACCGAGCAGGACCTCCAGCAGTTTTCCTTCGAGGAAGAAGCCATTCCCGACGCGAGCCCGGTGTCCAGCCCCAGGATACGCTCCCCCCTCGCGTCGCCCGACATCGCAAGGTCCAGCTTCAGCCTCGACCCGCCGACCACCATCGACACGATGGTTTCCAAGCCTGCGCCCCAGCCCGCCACCCCGTCCAAGGCCGCAAAGGCCACCGCCGCCCCCGCGGCCCGCGCGCAGCCCGAGAGTCGCGAGGTGCTCGCGAACGAGACTGCCGAACTGCACCTGTTCGACTTCGAATCCGGCGCCTTCATCCTCCAGGACCCCAGCGTCAAGGTCACCGTTTCCGAGATCGGCAACTGGAAGTACTGGCTGCAGATCAGCGGCGAAGGAAAGGAATGGCTCGGCCAGGCCATCGTGCCGGACATCAACCCAGTCTTCAATTTCGAATACCTCTCATTCATCTTCAACCACTACACCGAGGACGGGTCCGCCTACTCCTGGCTCCTTCGCTTCAGGGACAACGAGACGGAGGAGAGGTTCCAGGGCGGCCTCATGCAGGCCCTGTGGGAGCACCTCAACGAGACCAAATGGCACAAGGCCAAGGATGAAGAGCGCGATTACGTCACGGATGCCTTCCAAGACTTGACGATGGAGGACTACGACGAAAAGGCCGAAGAAGAAGAAGACGAAGAGGAGGCGCAACAGTCGGATGATGATGACGAAGACAGCGCGAGGCGCAGCGAGCACTACGACTCGGACGAAGAGCAGGACGACGTCGTCACGAAAGACAGCGACGGCAACATCAACTCCCAGCTCGCAGTCGGCTACAAGCACGACAGGACGTTCGTCGTGCGCGGCTCCAAGATTGGCGTTTTCAAGCACACGGAAGACAATCAGCTGGAGTTTGACACCAGCATCTCAAAAGTCGAGACCCCGAAGGGCAAGCTCTTCAGTCCCAAGAAGGTCATGCTCCACATGGAGGACCGGGACATGATCCTGCAGAATCCCGACAATCCCAACTCGCTCTACCGCCTGGATCTCGAGCGGGGTGCGGTCGTGGATGAGTGGAAGGTGCACGACGACATTCCCGTCAGCATTTTCGCGCCGGAAAAGGTGAGCGACGTCTTCCACCAGAGTTGATTTACCAAAAGCTGACTGGCGCAACAGAAATACTCTCAGATGACCGGCGAGCAAACCCTCCTGGGCCTGTCGCACAACGCGCTGTACCGCATAGATCCCCGTCTGTCGGGCAACAAGTTGGTCGACTCGAATCTCAAGCAATACACGGTCAAGAACGACTTCTCGGCCGCGGCCACCACCGAGAAGGGCTACATCGCCGTGGCATCCAACAAGGGCGACATCCGGATGTTCGACCGTCTCGGTATCAACGCGAAGACGGCTCTGCCGGCCATTGGCGATCCCATCATCGGCGTCGATGTTTCCGCAGACGGTCGTTGGATCCTCGCGACGACACGCACCTATCTCCTCCTGATCGACGCTCTCCAGAAGGAGGGCAAGAACGAGGGAAAGCTTGGGTTCGAAAAGGCGTTCCCCAAGGACACGAAGCCACAGCCGCGCCGGCTGGCGCTGACGCCCAGCCACGTGGCGCAGTTCCAGCACGAGACAAAGGCACCCATCTCGTTCACGCCGGCCCGGTTCAACACGGGTGTTGACAGCACCGAGACGACCATCGTCTCGGCCACGGGACCGTTCGTCGTGTCGTGGAGCATGAAGAAGGTGCTGGCGAACCGCAAGGACCCGTACAGCATCAAGCGCTACTCGGACGAGGTCAAGGCCGACAACTTCCGATACGGATCGGACAAGAACTTGATCGTGACGCTTCCCAACGAGGTCAACATGGTGCGCCGGCGCGAGCTTCGGCGGCCGACGCGCGAAAGCATCGCCATGCCGTCGCGCATCGGCACGCCGCGAAAGGGCGGTAGGGGGAGCTATCTCTCGCGCAACGACATCGTGAACAGCCCGTATTAGGTAGGTCGAGCGCGCGGCCTCCCTATTTCAGATTTGCGTTTCTTCTCCTAGATTGTATTCCCCAGCGGCAGGTTCTCGTGATGGAGGAGGGAATGTGGCGTTTGATGATATATCCAGCACGCGGCAGTGGGCCGTCTGCCAGCAGCGTCGATCAATTGATTCCATTCGACATGAACTCCGGCGTGAATTTCAACATATCTTTCCACGTGGTCTGCTGTGGCGTCTCAGACAAGCGACATGGCGTTTCAATTGCTTGCGGTAAGGCGGACGCACAGATTGGCGTCAGCCCTAAGCACGCATGCACATACATATGATGGATCCGTTTCTGCACGCTCTCCTAAGCAGTAGGCAGCAGCCGCTAAGCGCGTCTAGTCAGCGGGTGAGGCTCGGTAGGCGGGACCTAGAGGGCGAGAGCGGGCGGCGGCGGGCGCGCAGACCATGCACGACGCGAGGCGAGGTGGTAGTGGGATGTGGTCGTTGCTGATCTACGCTGCAGCGTCCTCGCAGCACGGGGTCCCGTAGGGCAGACGAGGACGTCACCTCTCCGAGAGCATACGGCCGCAGGCTCGACGTGCGGTGAGGCGCTCGTCGGCCGCGAAGCCTTGCTGCGGTGAAGCGGGGAGGCGGGATCGGGCCTCACCTCTCTGCCTGTATACGACGACGACAAATTTGCGGCTCTTGCCACGCGCAGTGCCGACGCTGATGAGTCGTGGTGACCACACACCGCCATGCGCTTGATCTGCAGGAGATCCCTGGCCGTTTCACTGGCCCCGTCCGCACGCTAGCTCTGCTTCGCTGCAGCTTCGATGCGGATGCGCAAATGAGCCAGGCCTGCCGCCCACCGCCCAGGCCCGCGTCCTCAAATCATCGCGACACGCCCTCTTGCTGCTCCCATCCTCTCGGGCCCCCACATGCTCCAAGCACGCACGTGTCGCCCGCTAGCAGACCGACGCACCTCACTCCAGTTCTTCCTATTATTAACTTTTGACGCTGACGACTGACGGTGGGTTATCTTTTCCGTCGTCCCCTCTCCCTCCTCTAATACCGCCCTTCCCCTTCCCTCATCCTCGCTCTCCGCCCGCCAATTCTCCTGCTCCCCGCTCACAATGGACCCTGCAGCGTCCGGAAGCGGCATTGGACCATCCCCGCACCCGCCGCCGCCGGGGAAAGCTCCGGACTCTGACGCGCGCCGAGTGATGGCATCCATCCAGAATGACGACGAGCGGCTGCTTGCCCGCATCGGCTACAACCAGGTACCGGACGCTGGGCAGTCCCGCCGCCCCTCGACCTGTTACTGACGCTCGCCTCTTCAGGAATTGAGACGCGAGTTCAACAAGTGGTCAACCGTTTCCTATGCCATCTCCATTCTCGGTGTCCTGGGCTCCGTCCCGGCAACCTTTGGCAGCCCCATCGCCGCCGGCGGTCCTGCCACGGCCGTATGGGCCTGGTTCATTGGCAGCGTCATGGCCATGTGCATAGCGAGTTCCGGTACCGCTGCCCACGCCCCGTCCTGCACGCCCCTCGACTGACCTTACGCAGTGGCCGAGCTGGTATCGGCCTACCCGACTGCTGGAGGCATGTATTTCGTCACCAAGCACGTCGTGCCCCCCGAGCATGTGGCCATATGGGCCTGGGTCATCGGCTGGTGCAACTTCCTCGGCCAGGCCGCCGGTGTCGCCAGTCTCGCCTACACAATCTCGCAGATGATCTTCGCCGCCGCCGTCATGAACGCCACTGCCGAAGACGGCTCCTCGTCGTTTACGCCCTCGGCCCTGCAGACGGTCCTGCTCGCGATACTGATCCTCTGCCTCTTCGGCATCATCTGCTCGCTCACCACCCGAGCCTTGCACAAGATCATCCTGTGGTTTGCCCCGATCAACATTCTGGCCTCTATCAGCATCTGCGTCGCTCTGCTCG
Organism: Lasiodiplodia theobromae; assembly: GCF_012971845.1. Taxonomy (NCBI): domain Eukaryota; kingdom Fungi; phylum Ascomycota; class Dothideomycetes; order Botryosphaeriales; family Botryosphaeriaceae; genus Lasiodiplodia; species Lasiodiplodia theobromae. The sequence goes on from NW_023336551.1 coordinate 28,761, forward strand.
TCCTCACGCCCAACAAGCGCAGCGCCGAATGGGTTTTTACCGAAGTCACGGACGGCTCCGGCTGGGGGAGCAAAGGCTTCTCATTTCTGCTAGGGTGTGTATTTTCGCCGTGTCTAGCGACGCTGGGGACGCCATTGAGCTGACCGTTTGAACAGATTCCTTTCCGTGGCCTGGACGATGACCGATTACGACGGGACGACACAGTGAGGATCGCGTTCCTGGTACAATATACAGCCCAGCTGACTTGGAAATGCAGCATGTCCGAGGAGACGCACGACGCCGCCATCCGAGGACCGGTTGCCATCCGATCGGCAATTCTCGTCTCGGGACTCACTGGTTGGATGCTCACTGTCACGTTCTGCTTCTGCCTGACCGACTACGACGGCATCGTCAACTCGCCAACCGGCCTTCCAGTGGCGCAGATATTTCTCAACGCCGGTGGAAGGGCAGGGGGGACGGTCATGTGGTTTTTTGTCATCCTGGTCCAATTCTTCACCGGATGCTCCGCCATGCTGGCAAATGCGCGCATGTGTTATGCATTTGCTCGGGACGATGCTCTGCCGTTTTCGAGGTGCGTGAATCGAGTGGTGGCTATGCCTGTGGGCGGACGTTTTGCTGACGCGCAACAGCTTCTGGAGCACCATCAACAAGTACACCGGCACCCCGGTCAACGCCGTGTGGCTCGTCGTGGTCTTCTGCACCTGCCTCGACCTCATTGGCATCGGCAGCACGCTCACGATTGTCGCAATCTTCAATGTTTGCGCGCCGGCGCTGGACCTCAGCTACGTGGCCGTCATCATCGCGCATCGGGTGTACGAGAAGCGGGTGCAGTTCATTCCGGGGCCGTACACGATGGGTATCTGGAGCAAGCCGATCAACCTCGTTGCCTGCACGTGGGTCGTGTTCATCAGCGTCATCTTGTTCTTCCCGACCACGAAGCCGGTCACGGCCACGAACATGAACTACGCCATCTGTGTGGCTGGCTTCGTCGGGCTCTTCAGTCTGAGCTGGTGGTGGATCGGGGCGAGAAAGTACGTCATTGGCGCCCTCACCGTCTGTTTTGATGCTAATCGGGTTCGCGGCACAGGAAGTACACGGGGCCCCGTACCAAGGACATTATCGACATGCTTCCGACCGATGACCCGGACGAAGAAAACTTTCCGTAATGACGATCTCCCCCCCCGGTCTCGTTTCGCCTTTTCTCTTTTTACTTTTTTTTTCTCTTCTCATTTACCCCATTGGGATCTGGCATTGCAGGCGTTCAAGCAAGCGAGCATTTTGGAGCAATCTATATACCACGTCCATCGTTTGCAAAGGCAAAAAGGGAGAGCTGTTGGGGTTGGCATGAAAACGATCTGTATCAAGGTGTTTTACTCGGCGAAAACGGGAAAAAAAAGGACTAGGATAGAGCTGCAGCACAGGCATGGCAGCAAGATATGCACGGCTTCACCGCCGTTTCGCAGTCATCTCCCAGCGTCCGTGAGTGAGGCGAGAGCAGGTCGAGGTTTCACCGAGCCGGCACGTCGGATCGCAATGGTGCCTCTGGAGCAGCGTTGAGGCTCGTTCGCAAGACACCGCAGGGGCCGGGCTGTGGCGTCGTCCAACGATGATGGGCAGACGCTGGTAACGGGACGCGCCACGCGTGAAATTAACGAGATTGATCCTTCATCAACGGCGAGCATGTGGGTTAGCGGTAGACTCCACAACGTCTACCGCTGACGGATCGCTGGCGGCCAGTCAAACCTCCGCCCCCGCAAGGATTGTGCGTTGTCCCGGTCAGCTGTGACTCTTTGCTTCTGGTCATCTGAGCATCCCCGTCCCGTCTCCCCTGCAAGCAAAGTGCAGCTCTGGGAGGAGCTTGCAGCACGGTAGTGGAAAACACCACGACTAGCGAAGCGAGGTGGTCCCGTCACCATGCGAGACGACCTGCGCCGGAGCGACGGGATTAAAGGGCCTGCGGCTAGCGCTGCAAGGGCCCCGTCACACACAGCGGCTACGGCACTCCACCACGTTGATCTGCTGCAGGGATGGCCGTGTGCCGCGTCCCAACGTCATCCAGCGTCTCCGCTGACCGTTTTTGTCGGTGTGCGAAGACACCCAACCGCCTGCTTGGCGCCTTGGGTTCACGACGGGCGGTCAGTCTGATCGGCCTGCATCAAACGTGGAATCCGGATCTGCCGACCCAAGTATGGGGCAAGCAAGCACATGTTGCACGTGTGAATCAAGGCATATCCTGCAATGTTCGGCCCTTTGATTCCTACAGTCACACTGCAGGTTATCAGGCTCGATACGGGTTCAAGAGCTAGAAAATTTCTGCATGCAGTCTCCAATGAGTGCAACATCGTGCGGGACGTGACTGCAAAGGGCCGAGTTCTTTGGATCCACCGTGAATCCTGGACCGACGTCACTCGTTGTATCATCTTTGAGCGGTGTAGAGAGAACTTCGTGCCCGCTCGATTAGATATGTTATGTGCTTGACTTGGCCATACGGCGGTAAGTCCGCCACGACCATCAAACTTTCACCAGGCCACCGGACGTTATTGCCGTTCTCGAGCTGGTATAATTGTATGACCTCGTAATAAGTGCTACGAAGCTCCTTTACTTGGCACCGGTGTGTGTTTAGATTATCCTCTAAGAGCCTTCCGAGGAGTAGTTTTTAACGCTAAGAACATTTCGCATTGGTCTGTTTTCCGGATGCTTTCGACTTCATACAGTGCGAGATGTTTAAGTCTGGCTTGGGCTGTTAGTAATTTATATAGAGATACTAGCTTTTGTCGTTAAGGCGGTTATCTTGAAAGATTGTTTAGAGAAGTTTAGTACTTGGCGGTTGCACTTTACTCCATCGATGATACTTTAACAAATACGGTAAGTCCTATTTGTTTAGTGCGAAAGATCGAGGCAAGCAAGAGCATGACCAGTCAAAAAGCGGTAGTATCAACTTGTAGCAAGCTACTGTGTACTCGTTAGGTCAGCCGTAGTTGACCACTCCTGAACGCCATGCACGACTCAACCACAAAAGGCAAGACGATTCGAATGCATTCCTTCCCAAACAAGATTGTTCTGATTACGATGCGTTCCCGCGAAAACAATTCCCTCGTAACAGATGGGTCACCCCGGCTCCGCAAATTCCGCCAGCCGATACAACGCCCGCTATAATGCTCATCATCTCGTCAGACTCGTAAGGACATCAGACCCCCACAAATGAAAATCCCAGTGTTGTACAGCAACGTGCCAAGGCCCGAAAGAATCTCGAAAATAGAAAGGGCCCGAATGACAAGCCATGGCCCAAAGAACCTACAAAACAGAATTGATCCGAACGACAAAGCCTCTCCACTACTGAGAGCTCACCAGGTCCACGTCGTCCTCCTCGGCATCGTCGTGCTCGACCTCGTCTAACTGAAGGATGAAAGGGTGCTGCAATGCCTCCTCGGCCGTGATCCTCTTGTTGGGATCGCACTCTAGGCATCGGTGCAGAAAGTCTATCGCCTCCCTCTCCTCACTCGATAGGCCGATGCGCCTCCCATTCTCGTCCTTCTGGTTTCGGTTCGTGCACCACAGAATGATCTTCTCGAAGCCGTGGCCGGCTTCGCTGTAGCTCGGGATGTTGGTCTCGAACACTTGGCCGTGCAGCAGAGCGGCCTCACGCATGCGAGCCTTGCCGAAAATGGCCGTGAGCTCGAGCAGAGCGTCAATGTCGTCGGCACTGTGGAAGAATGGGAAGCGGCGCGAGAGCAGGGTCAGCAAGATGACGCCAGCACTCCACATGTCGATGGAAGTGGTCTGGGCAGTGCACTTGAGCAGAACCTCGGGAGCGCGGAACCCACGGGTGCCGGCACGGTTGGCGCGCCTGCTGGGGCGCGAGTCACTCTTGGGAAACGCGGGCGCGTGGTTGGGATTCGATGCGATGGTGTTCGCGTACACGCTATGCTCTATCTTGTGCTGGCGCTCGTTGGGGCGTAGTTGGCAGGTGCAGAGATGCCAATCGGTGCCCTCACGCTCCGCAAGGCCGAAATCGACAAGGACGCCGCGGGCGTGCTCCGGAGCGTATAGAAAGTTGGTCGGCTTGATGTCACGGTGCAGGATGCGGTGCTCGTGGACGGCCTTGAGGGCGGTGAACAGGCTGCGGAAGTACAGGCGCATGTCGTGCACCTTCATGTCGCGATAGTAATCCCTAAAGTCGCGGTGCTGGAAGTATGGCAGGATGGCGACCACCTGGTCCTGATGGCGGAACGCCGTGATCAGCGGGCAGACCGAGTCCGAGTCGCGTAGGTCGTGCAGGAGTTCGAGCTCGTTGAGGATGCGTAGCGGGCTGCTGGTCACGTAGATTTTTTTGATGGCGACGTAGCGGGCCTTGCGTCTGCCATTGCGGCGCGAGTCCCGCTCCGGGTGCTCCTTTGCCTCAACGTCCCAATCGTTCCGGTACAGGTCGTACTGCAGGTCCTCGGCCTTGTAGACGGTGGAAAAGGTTCCTGCCGGCAGTTAGCTGTGAGCTGCAGGCGGGAGCCGGACGGCGCGGACCTTCGCCGATGCGATTGATGAGACGGTAGCGCTTGGTGATGCCCTCAAATGACTCCTCGAATCGGTCCATGTCTTCGGCGACCGACTCCTCGACGACCTCTTCCTCGTCGCTGCCATCGTGGGTGCAGCCGCTCTCCTCGAGCGGGTCGCGGCTCTCGTCTGAGTTGGCGCCATCGTCGTCGTCGTCGGGACCGAGGTGGGCGGGCGCGTCGTCGGTCGCCATTCGCGGCGGACGGGCCCTTGCCATCGCAGCAGACATTGGCGTCGAGCGCAGAAATGTTGTGCAGACAGCGTGTGCCTGGAGTGCGGCGGTCCGCTTTAGCGCGCGCCGGCCCGATGGTGTTTTGTTTTGGCAGCAGGTAAACAGCTCCGCGCCTGCTCCTCCGCGCCGCCGCCGCCTCCGCCGCAACACCACCACCGTCGACGACGTACTCCCGCCAGAGCAACACATGCGCCGCGCCGCGCCCGCGTCTCCGTCACCATGGGCGACCGCGTAGAGTTCGACATCAACGATGCGCTCAAGAATTACCTCAGCGATCCCTCCGCCATCGCCACGCCTGAAGCGCCCGCGGACCTGCAGGACTGCGAAAATGATCCCGACTCGCTCACCGCGCCCACCGTCAATGCCGCCCTCAATCCTGTCGTCGATGCCGTGGCCGACAGTCCGGACGCCATCACGCGCAGTGAAGTCTTCGACACCTTGCAATGCCTGCTAAAGTACGCCACTCCTCCCTCCCAGAAAAACGCCGCTTTCTGATCGTTGTCCAGGCACGCGTCCTTCCTGCCGCCCACCGCTCTCAGCAAAATCCTCGATCTCGTGACATCTGGCCTCTCCGCTGAAGCCGACGCCGTCCACGCCGACCTCGAAGCCGACGAACAAGAGACGATCCAGCACCACAAGCAGCTGCTCGAGCTCTTCGGCTTCCTTTTGCAATGGACAATCTCCGCCGTCGAAGCCAAGGCGGCCGAGAAGCCGGCCTCGACCAGTGGCGTCGCCAAAGGACGTAAGGGAACGAAGCCCAAGTCTGGCGTCGGCAAGGACGGCAGCTGGGACTCTTCCGCCCAACTGAACACGGCGATGGAGATTATGAGCAAGGTCTTGAAGCTCAAGCTGTCTAGGATTTTTGTTACGACCTCCGAGCGCGACACCTTCGTCAGCCTCTTCACTCGTCCGGTTTACCTGATCCTCGAAAGCGAAGCTAGAGTCAAGAGCACCGTCATTCGCATGCACACGTTCAAGGTGCTGTGCATCGCCGTCAAACACCACGGCCACGCTTTCGGTATGTTCTCTCGCGCCTCGCGTTTCGCCGACTCTTCTTCTGACCGTCTTCCGCAGGAGCCCAGACCTCCATCATCCAGAACCTGTCGTACTTTGAGCATCTGTCCGAGCCCATGGCCGAGTTCCTCCACATTCTAGCCGACCAATACGATTACCCGCAGCTGACGGAAGAAGTCCTCCGGGAGCTGAGCAACAAAGAATTCAACAGCAACGACCTCAGAGGGCCCAAGTCCGTTTCCACCTTCGTGACCAAGATCTCGGAGCTCGCCCCGCGCCTAGTCATCAAACAGATGACCCTGCTCGCGAAACTCCTGGACAGCGAGTCTTACACGCTCAGATGTGCGATAATAGAGGTTTGTGGCAATTTGATTGCAATGCTGAGCAAGCAAGAGGGTGAAGAACGCAGCGAACACACCGAAGGCCAGATCAACGTTTTTTTCGACGTGCTCGAGGAGCGCTTCCTGGACGTGAACCCGTACTGCAGGTGCCGTGCCATCCAGGTCTACGCGAGGCTTTGCGATCTCGAGACGAAATATCCTCAGCGGAGACAGGCGGCAGCGGAACTCGCGGCGAGGAGCCTCGAGGACAGGAGCAGCCACGTCCGGAGGAACGCAATCAAGCTGCTGGGAAAATTGGTGACGACCCATCCTTTTAGCGTGCTCCACGGAGGCCAGCTTTCGTTCGACGACTGGAACGCCCGCCTGCAGAAGGTCGAGGACGAGATCAACGCCCTCAAGCCACCGACGGAGCTGCAGGAGAAGACGACGGTCGACGCCACCGTGGACGAGAGCCTGCTGGACGACGCAACCGTCGCCGAGAACCAACCAGCTCCCCCCGAGCCGGCTCCCATGACCGAGGAGGAGAAGAAGGCGGCCGTCGAGAAGGCGGTGGCCGAGGCTGCTACGGCCGAGGCTCTGAACAAGCTCCAGCTGACCAGAAAGTACTACCTCGACGCGATTCGGTTCATCGAAATCATCCACGTCGCCTCGGCTCTCGTCATGCAGCTGCTTTCCTCCAAGAACAAGAGCGAGGTCATCGAGGCCATGGACTTCTTCGTTATCATCGACGCGTATAAGATCCGCGCTTCCAGGGGTGGCATCCGGCGGATGTTGCGTCTCATTTGGACCAAGGGGAATAGCGACGAGGGCAAGGGTGTCCAGTCGCACCTGATCGACTGCTACAAGGGCCTCTTCTTCGACGCCCCAGATTCTTTCGACACCAACACCGCCGCTAACTACGTCGCTCGGAACATGGTCAGCCTGACATTTGGTGCCACCCCGGCAGAGCTCACGTCGCTCGAACAGCTCCTGAGCACCATGATGAAGCAGGGAAATGTGAGCGAGTACGTGGTCGCCAAGCTCTGGCAGATTTACGGCGCCCAGAAGAAGGGGAGGGAAACTTCCAAGACGCAGCGCCGGGGCGCCATCATCGTCCTCGGAATGCTGGCCCTCGCCGATCCCAACATCATTGTCAAAGAAATGGAGACGTGCTTACGAATAGGGTTGGGCGAGCTCGGCCGCAGAGACCTCGGGCTCGCCCGGTACACCTGCGTGGCTCTAAGTCGTATCAACGCCGCCGAAAAGGCGAGCAAAGGCACCGTGTCCGCGGCGTCCGCCAAGTTACCCAACGACCACGCCATCCTAGTCCGCCTAGCCGCCACGATGGACATCGTTGCGGACAGTTATGAATGGTTCGGCGTCGCCGAGCAAGCTCTGGATGCCATCTACGCCCTCTCGAAGCATCCGGACACCCTCTGCTCCCAGATCATCAGGAAGAAGACTAAGGAAGTCTTCGCCCCGCATGTGAAGAGACCCGGCACGGCGGATTCGCACAAGACGGACCCGGACAAGATGGAGGTCGAAGAGCGGCCGGCCAGCCGCGATTCGCAGCACAGCTCTCGCAACGGCGACGGGCCGCAAAACCCCGCTCTCGCCCTGTCGCAGTTGCTATTCATCGTCGGACACGTGGCGATCAAGCAGATTGTCCACTTGGAGCTGTGTGAGCAGGACTTCAAGAGAAGAAAGGCCGAAAAGGAAAAGGCCAGCGGCGGTGGCGATAAGCGGAAATCAGTAGGGCCCAACCAGTCGGCAACCAAGAAAGGCGCGAAGCGAGCGTCGGCGGCGCAGGAGGAACAGGACGAGCTCGATCTCATCGCGGGCACGACCGAAGACGACTTCACAGAAGCTCTCGCGCACATCCGGGAGCGAGAACTGCTCTACGGACCGCAATCGCTCCTCTCAAATTTCGGACCGCTCGTGGCTGAAGTGTGCGCGAACAACACGACGTACGCGGACAGCATGCTGCAGTCTCAGGCGGCTCTCTGCCTAGCCAAACTAATGTGCGTCAGCTCAGAGTACTGCGAGAAGAACCTCGGTCTCCTCCTCACCATCCTGGAACGCAGCAAGGATCCCGTGGTGCGTAGCAACCTGGTGGTCGCTCTCGGCGACATGGCCGTCTGTTTCAACCATCTGATCGACGAGAACACGGACTTCCTGTACCGTCGCCTGAACGACGGGGAGGCCTCTGTGAAGCGGACGTGCCTCATGACGCTGACCTTCCTGATCCTCGCGGGGCAAGTCAAGGTCAAGGGCCAGCTCAGCGAAATGGCAAAGTGCCTGGAGGACGACGACAAGAGGATTGCGGACATGTCCCGCATGTTCTTCAGCGAGCTGGCCACAAAGGACAATGCGGTGTACAACCAGTTTGTGGACATGTTCAGCGTGCTCAGTGCGGACCCGTCGCTCGAGGAAGAGTCCTTCCGGCGCATCATCAAGTTCCTCGCGGGCTTCATCGAAAAGGTAGTTTCAATTTCGAATATGATTCCGAAGAAGCACTAACACGATACAGGACAAGCATGCAAAACAGCTTTCGATCAAGCTTGCGGCGCGGTTGCCCAGGTGCGAGAACCAGCGACAGTGGAACGATGTGGCCTTCACCTTGGGGCTGCTTCAGTACAAGGACGAAGAGATTCAAAAGCAAATCACGGAAGGGTTCAAGGTTGTGCAGGCTGTGGGGTAAAACGACCACTGAGGAAGGACTCGAGAAGATTCCCAACACGCGGCGTTACGGTAGAGGTTCACGGTTGGGCATGTATAGTCGGGGGAGTTTTGGCACGGGCGGTCGATTGCTCTTACGCTTTAAGCCTCGCGAGAGGATGACATGAATGATTGGTTGCTATCATGATGCTCGACTCTTCCGGCGCTTCATCCAGAGCCTTCCTGAACCGCGGTGGGCTGATGGCCGTGGTCAAAGGGCTGTGGGCGCTTGAGACCAGTGCCCTCTTTGAGGTACAGGACCAGGCGGAAGGCGGTGTTGCCGTTGAGGTAGTACCTGTGGAGGCGTTTACTACGCAAGAAGCCGAGACGCTCGTACAGGCGCAGCGAAGCGGCGTTGTCAGTCTCGGTCTCGAGCACAATCTCGTCGGCGTCGCGCGCGGTCATGGCGTCGATGGCCAGCTTGACCAGCTTGCTCGCGATGCCCTGGCCGCGGTAGGGCTCCTGGACGGCGAGCATGGCGATGTAGCCGCGAAAGGTGCCGCTGCGGTGCGGCTCGAGCTTGGAGACGACGACGCCGATGAGGTTCTCGTCGTCATCCAGGGCCTGCGCGCGGGTTAGCGGCGGGACTGGGTGCGGCGACGGGGCGGGGGCGAGTGACCATGTAGCAGAGATGGCCCCATTGGTAGAGAAAGTAGCGGTAGACGTATATGCTGTACGGCTCGGAGAGGTCCTTGGAGATCAGCTGGCGGATGGCCGGCAGGTACCGCTCCTCGTTGAGGCCGTCATACTGGACGTAGCGAAGGGAGTCAGGCTTGGACCGGGGCATAGGCTTCGCGGGGTGGGGAGGAGTGATGTGGGATGGGCACGCGATGGGCGGCGCGTCGTCTGGTGCCCCGCCGCCCTAGCTCCCCGGGCCCCGGCGCAGCACTCAGCTTCCGCGACGCGCCGAATCCCTAACAACGCACAATTTCTCTCCCGCCAGCCCACCCTTCCTGCTGCTCGGCCATGTCCTCTCTTCGTCGTCGCCTCGCCGGCGACGCGTCCGGTTCGTCGAGTGAGCCGTCGCGCGAGCCGACGCCCGACCCGGCCCAGGGCGAGCAATACCGCGTCGTGTCGGCCGAAAAGCTTCACCAGCTCTCCGCCGCCCGCCAAAAGGCCCGCCAGAGCGCTCGCGGCAGCAAGAGATGGAACCTATTCGTCTTGGGCCTCGGCGGCGTCATCGGCATCGTGGGCGCCGGCTGGTTCGCCCAGAACAACGACATGATCGACTTGCCCGCCATCGCCGACATCAACCTCGACTCGATCGCCGACATTCTTCCAGCCGGCCTGCTGCAAGATGCCCGGGACTTGCAAGTAAGCTTCCAAGTCGGTAGCGATTTGCCCTTTTGCTTTGCCGTCTCGTGCAGTGCCCCGTATTGACCGTTGCCGCCTGCCCGCAGAGACATGAGCGCGAGGCCGTCGCCTACGACTCCTTCGCCGTCGGTCTGCACGCCCGCTCCCAGGGCGTTGAAGCCACGCATCCCGTCATCATGATCCCCGGCGTCATCTCCACCGGCCTGGAGAGCTGGAGCACCGTCGAGGACTCGCGCCAGTACTTCCGCAAGCGCCTGTGGGGCAGCTGGAGCATGATGCGAGCACTGGTCATGGACAAGGCGGGCTGGAAGAAGCACATCATGCTGGACAAGAACACCGGTCTGGATCCCCCCGGGGGCATCAAGCTACGTGCCGCCCAGGGCTTCGATGCCACCGATTTTTTCATCACCGGTTACTGGATCTGGAACAAAATCCTCGAGAACCTGGCCACTATCGGCTACGACCCTACTAACGCTTTCACGGCCGCCTACGACTGGCGCCTTTCGTACGGGAACTACGAGGTTCGCGACCAGTATTTCACCCGGCTGAAGACGCACATTGAGACCGCCGTCCGCATCTCCAACAAAAAGGTCGTGCTGCTCTCCCACAGCATGGGTTCCCAAGTTCTCTACTACTTTCTCCACTGGGTCGAGGCCGAGGGCTACGGCAACGGTGGCCCCGGCTGGGTCGATGCCTACGTCGACTCTTGGATCAACATCAGCGGCTGCATGCTCGGCACCCCCAAGGGCATACCCGCCGTGCTGTCCGGCGAGATGAAAGACACGGCCCAGCTCAACGCCTTTGCAGTCTACGGCCTCGAGAAGTTCCTGAGCCGCGCCGAGCGTGCCGAGATCTTCAGGGCCATGCCCGGCATCAGCAGCATGCTGCCCATGGGCGGCGATGCCGTGTGGGGAAACCACACTTGGGCTCCGGACGACACTCCGGACCAGAAGCACAGTTACGGGTCGTTCATCAAGTTTAGGAACAACAACTCGTCCGCCACCGCGCGCAACCTGACCGTTTCGCAGGCTTTGCCGTACCTGTTCGGGCAGAGCGAGGAATGGTACAGCACCCAGGTCCTGAGCAGCTACTCGTACGGGCTGGCGAGCTCGAGAGAGGACGTAGAGGCAAATCAGATCATCCCCTCCAAGTGGGCGAACCCCCTTGAGACGCGCCTGCCCCTCGCCCCGAACCTCAAGATCTACTGTTTCTACGGTGTGGGCAAACCCACCGAGCGAGCCTACTTTTATCAAGCAGATGAGGACCCTCTTTCCGCAATCAACGTGACGATCGATACCACTTACAGTGAAAACGAAGCTGATCATGGCATCGTCATGGGCGAGGGCGATGGCACGGTCAGTATTCTCAGTTCCGGCTACATGTGCACCAAGGGGTGGAAAATGAAGAGGTACAACCCTGCCGGGGTCAAGGTGACGACTTACGAGATGCCGCACGAGCCCGACAGGTTTTCACCTCGTGGCGGCCCTAATACCGGTAAGTGAGTCCGAGATGCCTTGCCGCTGAATAGACTAACACGAAGCAGGCGACCATGTTGATATTCTCGGCCGGTCGTCTCTCAACGACCTCATTCTGAAAGTCGCCGGCGGAAAGGGCGACCTCATCGAGGACAATATCGTTTCCAATATTTTGGACTACGCCGACAAAGTTCAGATTTGGGACGACGAGGAGTAACGGTCAAAGATGTAGAGATTTAGACTCTTGTTAGATGACGTGATGTATAATGAGGCGTTTCTTGCGGTAGATTTGTCGATACTCTTGATACCACTAGATTTTAAACTATTACATTCTTAAGTCTAATGCGGAATTTTTGTGTACTTTTCTGACTCTTGCCTACTGCAGTGAAGTGCGACGATACCGGCGGGTGACGAACACCGCTTGGAGTGGGCAAGCAGGTCGTTTACACATGCCTGGGTTGCTGTTCGGAGCAGGGCGCAGAGGCAACTTAGAGAGGACGTGGCAATTACCTGGTACTCGTGGAGTGAATCGACTATCTGTCGCGCTCAGAGATTTGTCTGGCGGAAATGAAATACTGAGGCCATATCCGCTTGCAGGCAGATTTCGTTGACGAGTTCGAGAGGCAGTATGTTAAGTTGTCCAAGTGTAGTTGTGAGGTCGCGGAAGGTGGAGGAAATGGAGGTTGCGATTTTGGCGTGTTCGCGAGGCGGAAACCACACCACTACTAAATCAAAGTCCTTCCGGTGGGAGGCAGTGACCCATGTAATGACCTCGGCTTGCGCTGGAGGGACAACGTAAGCCCTTCTGGAGTGGTAACCAGGTATTGGCGCTCGCGTTGGATGTGGCGGCCCAGAATTATGTTACCTTTGATGGTGCCGCTTCGAGCGCTCTGTTGACTATTGGTTGTATCGGGCGAATGCAGAGCCTACGGTATCTCAGAATTGGTTGCTTGACTCCGGGGGCGAATACGGATGTTGTTATTCTTGTGAGTCTTAGTAGTTTGTTGTCTCGGAGAGAGCAGATGTTTGGAAGACGCGATCGTGTCGATTTGCAGAGAAGAGCTGCAGAAATGGCACATAAGGGCGGAAGCACAAAGCACAGGAGCACAAGGTGAGAGGACGTGCGCAGCGTCTGACATCATGCTGGTGCGCGTCTTCCTAACGCGTGCTCACGTGAGCAAAACAGCAAAGGAGCTCCAATCCTGAACTCTACAACCCAACCGCTGCCCCTGTTGTCGTCGTGAGCTGCCTCTCCATGAGTTGCTACCTCAGTGGTGATATATTTATCGTTAGATTAGTTGTAAAGATACGCAAAAATTTTCTATTTATGGCAACTACTACATCTGGTGGTCCCGAAATATCGAGAGATGGCAAATTTACAGATGACAAGTCAATAATTCTTCTGTATCTTCCAGTCAACTTTGCGGCCCTCTTCTCCTGCTATCCATTTCTTCTTCTTTCCCATCTTTTCCACCTTTGCAATCGCGTCCTCCAAAGGGTCTGTAAGGAAGTCTTTCGAGACGGAAACCACCAGCGCGATCCGGTCGTCCTTCGCTGACGAGGGGTCGCGGTTGAGGAGGATTCTCGTGTCGGCGTCGGTGGACATGCCGGAGGGGTAGGCGATGCCGAAGACAGCGGCGACGCGGCCCAGGTAGCGCAGCCACCACCGCTTGTCGGGCTCGACGAGCTGCATCAGGCGGTCGAACTGCTGGACGTTCACGGGATCGAGGTCCTTCCTGCCACCATGGCGCTCACACAGTGCGATGGCTAGATGGGCGCGGTCCGTGTGGCTCAAGCCGTGCGCTCCAGCCAACTCACCGGTGATGGGAGATTGCAGCGCTGCGGCAGCTCTAATGTCTTTGTTCACAGGGGAGTGCTCGTACATGATGTTTGCCAGTGCCATCGAAATGCTTGTCAGGTCGGGACCGTTCGACATTTTGATGGTGGCCGTCAGCGCGTTGGCCAGGGCGGCGGCGGAGCCGCGCTGGACCCGGCCTCTGGACGCATAGCGCTGCGTAGCCACCACCAGCGGGCTCTGGCTCCGCACAAGTGGGTTCAGATCCGAGAACAGACGGCCTTCGCGTACGCCGCCCTGGCAAAAGTAGACGTTGCGAATGTCGGAGGGCAGGGCCTCGGAAACGCAGGCCACCAAGTTGGCGACGGCTGGAATCTGGGAGGCGCGCCGCTCGGACACGCGGTGCATCTTCAGCGGCTCCGCCTGCTCGGACGGGGCCCCGACAGCGGCGACGATGGCATCGGTGTTTCTAAAAGTGGCGGCCGGCACGCAGAAGCCGTTGATGATTGGAATGGGATAAGGCTGCACGTCTGGGTGATGATGCATCAGGGCGAATCCCCAGCCGCGGAAGCCTCCGCCCGACAGGTACAGGTTGAGATTGCCGCGTGCGCCGAGGGATGTCAGTTCTGCTGGGAGGTCGAGCTTGCCGTACGCTTCCCGGAGGTCGGCGAGCATCTTTTCCTGCGCGAGCGTCAGCATCTGCGTCCAGCCACCACGGGGGTTGCTACTCTTTTGGGCGGATTGTTGGTCAGAGCGGCAGCTCCGTAGGGCAGGCTGACGGCCCCGTCGGACGTGCGCACTTGGCCGCTCTCGGTGTAGATCCAAGAGAGCTGGGTGCTTCCTCCACCCAGGTCCATGCACAAGCCGCGCACCTCGTCGAAGCTGCTTGCGATGCCATGGGCGCCGAGCAGCCCCTCTTCCTCTTTCTTCAGAAGCGTCACGGTCCAGCCGGTGGCTTCGTGAAGCTTTTCCATAAAGTCGTCGGAATTGGGGGCGGTACGAGTGGCCTCGGTGGCCAAGACGCGAACGTGGCCCTCGTCGACGCCAAAGTCTTGACACACGGTTTTGAAGCGCCGGAATGCGCGGGCCACTTGGTTCATTGTCTCGGCGGGTATGGGCACCCTCTGGCCATCTTTCCATTGAGCATCGTATAGCGAGACGCTGAGACGCTCGGAGAAGACGGTGGGCAAGCAGCGGGCAGTGTCCGGCGACGTGTCGGTGACGGAGAACCGGATGCCATTGCTGCACAGCGCGTCAGATCAGCGCGGCCGGTCGGTCGAAAGGCAGGGTTACCTTCCCATGTCCACGATGGCCTCATAAGCAGCCATGTTTACCATTGCGGCAGGGGGGTGGCACTGTAGCTAGGTTGAAGCGATGGCGAGCGCAGATCAAGATCGGACCCGCATAAGTACACCCGCGCCTCGCACTAGTGCCGATCGGGAAACCTCTCGATCAACGACACCTGCTGTCGACGCACGCGGCTGGCGCGCGGACGAGGTCCACGGAAGACCCCTGACTCCGTTCCAGTACGTCAATTTGTGCAAGATGTCAGTGCAACGCGGCATCGTCCAAGTGGTGCCCCGCCTCGTGTTTTGCCCGGGCCACACCATGTCACCAAGCCATCCATTATTTCTCCTGATGTATTCACAATACAACATAAATACCGTAGGATGGCACTGTCGCCAAGCGCGTGCCGCACTCTGCACTGTAAGCATATTCCCTTGTGCCTCGTCAGTCGACACTGAGTTGACATTATACCGGACGTTGTTACTTCGAGAGACGGCCATTGTCGAAGCTCTGGTGCCGGTAAACGTTTGCTCCAATTTGCGAGGAAATTCCGTCAGGTGAAACAGCTCCTGTCCTGAAGCTTATGTTAGGGCCATCTCCAGCTCTGAAAACAAATGAACACGGCTGGAGATTGGACGCAACCGACTCACACTTGTGTCATAATGTTACCCTTTAATGGTTCTTCATTCAACTAGATCGTTCAAGATCCACCGGACTGAATTTCTAGCGCCCACACACCTCCATGACACTATCAAGTCACGTAGCGGTTGCGGGAAAAGTATCTGGATAAGATGAAATGCATAGGCCGTGAGAAGGGATTGTGCAGAGCAAGTCTCCAATGTTCGTATTACAATCTGTCCAGAAAAGACTTTCCGGCTATTTGTAAGAACACAGCGCCCGAGGATATCCGCCGTAGTGCAGATTTTGACATTTCCCTTCCCATTCGTAGACCACATGACAATAGAAATTAACGGAACGCAGCTCTCGCCGCGCCATCAATGCAAAGACAATTTGAAACTAAGATGCCGACCGGATAATGGAGCAAAGGGCCCCACATGCCACCGCGTCGACTCCAAGAAGACGAAGAATGGTGAACTCCTTACAAGACGTAAGCAGCGAAGCCGAGAAGGGCGGCCAGACCGGCGCCCGAGGCAGCGACGTGGTTGGCAGCACCGGTGCTGGACGCCGAGGCGCTGGCCGCCTTGGTGCCAGAGGCCGACGCCTCCAGGGTGGTCGAGAGGGCCGGCTTGCTGATGCTGATGGTGCCGTTGGTACTGTTGCCGCCGGTGGGGTAGGGCGCAGCCGAGCTCGACGAGATGACGGGCATCTTGTTGGACGAAGGAGTCGTCGGGAAAGGCGTGGCTGCGTAAGGAGTGCCGGCCACGTGCTTGGTGATGGTGCAGCCACCGTCGCAGTCGGTGATGGTCAACGTGGTTGCCGAAGAGACAGTGTAGCTGGGCGAACATGTGAGCAAGACTCTCCCCGCGTGGCTGCCAGGAACACTTACGTCTTGCCGGCCTGGGTGAAGGAGGTGGCGTAAGGGCAGTAGGTGGTGTACTCGCTAACGACTAGATGACAGAGTCAGCGCGATGCCGTCGGCAAGCATGGTATCAATCGTACCCTCGGTGACGTAGACATCGCCGGTCGAGTTTCCGGCAGCCTGGGCGCCGGCGGCGAGGGCGGCAGCAGCAACGACGGCGGAGAAGCGCATTTTGGAGATTTTGAAGATTTCAGTGTGTTTTTGGTTGAAGGCGGCGGTTAAGGCGTCGACGGGATTGCTGTAAAAGAGTGTACTCGGTGACGGCCGGTTGCAAGGGAGCGAGAGTGGGTGAGGAGCAAGGTGCGGCGGCAGACGGCAAGCATCTTTATAGCAGGCATGGCGTTTCACACCATCTGGGCTGGCCGTTGTGCCGGACGGCAAACTTGAGGCTTGCAGTGTCAGTGCTCAGGAGCACGGGTTGCGTCCGGTGTCGCCGAAACAGGTAAAGGGGGCTGTCGGGGAGAGTCTGGCCAGACGGCGAAGAAGCGAGATTAACGGCAAAAGCTGGGGCAGACGCGCATGTCCCCTGGCGCTTTCCTGCAATCGGCGCAGCCCCATTCTAGTGAGAGAGGTCGTCCGTCTTGCGCGACGCCACGGCAGCCCGTGCTACCGCAGCAGCGCCGTGAGCGTCGCGGCCAAACGGCTGAGGATGGCCGCGAGCCGCAGGGAGAGGCGGGTACGGCTTCCAGTGCGGCGTCCAAAGCGGCTCGTGCTGATCGAACGCGTCAATAATCAAGCATTGACTCTCCCGTCGAGCGCTGCAAAAATAGACGCACATCGCAGTGCGGTTGGACGGACCGAGCAAGGGCGGCGTGTACCTGCAGGCCAGGCTGACGTGCAGCGCTGAAGAAACGCCACTCAGACGCTGCCATGGTCTGGTTCAGCTGCGCCAGCTCCTGGCCGCGAGGGCAGCAATGGTTCGCGTTTCTGGCGAAAATTGCATGCCACTGCGCACCAGCCAAGTTGTTTCAACCCCAGTGCATGAACGCCTGGCCTTCGGTGCAGTCTCGAGGAGCGTCGGGCGGCCAGCTGTGGCGGTGGCAGAGGCGCCGAGCGCGGGTGGAAATGAAAAAAGTCGGCCGCCTGCCGAATCGCATCCTCCACACACGCTCGCTTGCCCTGGCGGCCTCAATATCCCTCCCCTCGCTGTCCACGCGGCTCTGCTCTATTTTTGCGACAAGCCCAATTCCGCTTGGCGCCTCAGACGTCGTCCAAATTTACCGTCGACGAGATCGGCACTCCCTCCCCTGGTCTCGGCCCGTCGCGACAATCTCGTGCTGCTAAGCTTCTCCTGCAAGAGCAAAGCTGCTGCTCGCCTCGGGCTTTGACCGCATAGTCGAGCATGAGCCCTCCAAAGTCGGGCGTTCCAAAGGGCTGGCCGCCGGCCGTGACCTACCTCGCCGCCCCGGTTTACTCGAGAGCGTGCACGGCGGACGTGATTGAACAGCTTCACACGGCGCCCCCGCTGACGCAGCCCGTCCGCCCGCCGCCTGCGCCGTCGCCCCTGGTCCGCATCACCAAGATCAGTAGCCCATCGCACCCGGCGCATGGCCAGCACGGGCTCTTTGCCGCGCAGCACCTCGCTCCCGATACCTTTATTATCCTGTACTTGGGCCTCACCCACACCCGCGCCGACGCAGATCCCGCATCTGACTATGACCTGTCCCTGGACCGTGACCTGGGAATCGGCGTTGACGCCACGCGCATCGGCAACGAGGCCCGCTTCATCAACGACTATCGTGGCGTGGGCCCGCCTGGCCCCAACGCCGAGTTCCGCGAGCTGTGGGTGGACGTGGGGAAAGATCGCTTGGAGAAACGCATGGGCGTCTTCGTCCTGAGCGCGGGAAAGAGCGGAAAGAGAGCCAAGGGCATCGCCAAGGGCGAGGAGATCCTGGTGAGCTACGGCAAGGGCTTTTGGAGCGAACGGCGCAAAGAGCAGGAAGGCTGACAGAAAGCCATGCATTCACGTGGCATTCCCTGCCACCGCCACCGAATATTCCGGAATCCCAGGACGTGACACAGGCCTCAGCCTTCCTATGGAGCACCGCCATCGACCAGCCGATTCACGGATTCGCCTCTATAGGCAGTTTGATTAGCCTCCATTGGTCATTCGGCCGAATGCCATCACACAACCAGATCTTCCACGGCTGCCGGGGCAAAACCTCTGGCCCATCAAGTTGCCCTGTCAGAGAATTTCCCCTCCACGTCATCGAGCACAAGCGTCACCTCCGTCTGCCATCATACGGCGCACCGCGGAGCCGTTCTTCTGTGATACCGGTCTCGGTCAGCGGCACGACGGCAGCAGGATTCGACCTAGGCGGCCCTCCGATGCATGACATCGGCCCACGCGACCGAAAAGGATGGACAGGAATGAGGAATTAAGGACGGATACCCTGGCCCGCGTAGGGCGCCGAGCACCGTTCTCTCCCGGAAGGCGCAGGCGGCTGGGTCAAAGCGATGGTGGATCGCTCGATGAGCTGGTGTTGAGTTTCTGTCGGCAGGCGCCACATGAGATCATGTCGACGATCATGGACGTGTAGAGGATCTGCCGCAGCGCGATTGCCTACAGCCCTTCCGTACTTGGGCACACCTGCGCGGCGTTGTCGCAACCGCGCAGGATAATCTGCGATTCGGCGGTGGCCTCCCTGAATTCTCCAGATACCGCCCTTGAAGGCGATCACACGCGGCTCTGCGTTCCGTGCAGGGTTCCGTGGGTCGTCGTCGCCGTCTCGGGCGAGCTCACGCCACGTTCGCGCAGGCTCTCCGCGTGCTCTTGGTTGCGCCCGTCGACGTCATGGCCGTACGGGTCAGCAGGGTGCCACGGCTCGGGCGGCGTGGGATTGGAAGCGTGTCAGTCCGAGCAAGAAGTGTTGAAACAGACGGAGCGTGCGAGGCTGGGGCTGGCGATCGGGAGAGAACGACTGCGGTCGTGCGTGTTGGGCGTCGCCATGATGGGTGGGAAACACGACAGCATGCAATGCGCAACCCGAGCTTGTTCTCGAAGCGTGATTGACAGGCACGCCGACCAGTCCCGAGTCGGGTCAACGTGCTGGAGCCCACCCGACCAGCTGAAAGCAGCATGATCAGCCAACCCGCAAGCCGCTTTCGGGCCTTGTGAGGGGCCATTCGAGCTTCCAGATGGCCCAATACAGCAACAAAGCCAACGCCGCTTATTGTTGCTCGATCGCCGGCGCCCGGGCTCGTGGCCGTTTCCTGGCAGGAGGAAGAAAAAGAAGCGTGGTGAGTCGGCGACGAACGGGCTGGCGGGTCGTTTTGCTGCAGCGGCTCAATAAACATGAAGATCGGGCCCCGGCGGCCGACGATCAGCATTTTTGGCGGGTCCCAGGATGGAGGCGACCGCTGGGCTTCAGGATCGGGCGCACAGCCGCGACGACGCTCGATGCACGGGGATTTCGGCGGGGGGTGTGAGGTCATACGGGCGGAGCTGGTTGGCGCTGGAATGGGCTTTTTGGTGGTGCAGTTTGTCTTCTGCGGCGCTCGGGGCAGCTCAGGCAGGCGGACCGACCCTCCAGGCGTTACTTCATCCCTACGTGCCGCCTGCCCTGTTCGCACGTCGCACGTCATCGCGTTAATGTATCTCTGGCGCCGCCGTCCCGGGGCCCCAGAAAAAAACTAATAACCGCTGCGAGGTGAAGGGGCAATGGGCAGCTCAAATAGCCGGCGAGTCCCTGAAGTGCATGTTGCGCGCGGTCTGAACGACGCACCTCCAGCCTTGTGGCGCACCCAAGCCCGTCCCGCTCGACACTAGCGCCCCAGACTGCCCGCGCTGCAGCCCCCCTGCTGCAGCCAGCCTATCACGCTATCACCGCCGATATACATAGCACCGACAATTCTCGCCCCCGGCTTCGTGTCGCTTGTGCATGCTCAATTCTCGCACCACTGCCGCTGCAACATATATCAGCTTGTCCAGCCACCTCCCCCAGACCCGCCCACCACCATCCGCCCCGTACTTGGCTGTCCATGACTGCGTTATTCACCCGCCTGGATCCTCTCGTCGCAATGGCCCCCCAGTCTCGCCGCGGCTCCAACACGGTAAGCACGCCGCATCTCCCTCGCATCCCACTACCTTGCTGACCCATTGTAGAACGACCCCTACCACCGCTACCTCCTCCTCTCCACCCAGCAGGAGACTCTCCGCCAGCGCCTGACGCTGCAGATCCCGCCCACCATGACCCACGAGCCGTCATACTCTCCTCGCTCCTCCTTCTCGTCGGACTTCTCGACTCAGTACAGTCCGACGCACTCGCCCTCTCAGACGCCGGCAACGCCTCACCACACGGCCGCGCCCTCCAGCGCTGCCAGCTCATCACCGACGCCCGACATGCCGGGTGTCGTGCAATCCGCCCACGCCTCGCACCACCCCCTCCGCACAGGCCAGCCCATGCCGGAGGACAGCCAGCTGTACGATGTCAACAAGCAGGTCAAGGCCGTGCTGACCGAGCTGCTCAACACGGACGGCGTGAAGCACGACGAACGTTTCCGCATGTGGGTGCAAGGACGCCTCATGGAGACGGAGATGGAGATGCGTCGTCAGCGCAGGAGACGCAGCAGCGTCGACAGAGAAGTGCTCGACAGCATCGCCGAGCATTTCTAAATTCGAGAGCCTACGAGAACGTGGCTCCGACAATGCATTGAATTGGGAAAACGGGAGGGAAAAGTTTGGCAGCGCCGGAATTTTTTTTTTTTTTTTTACTTCGTTTGGAGTTGTAGGTGTCTCTTGTTTACGATCCATCTGGACATGTGTCATGGAGCCTGGGCGGCGTTTGGATTCAGCGCTGTACTATACTGGGGCTCGAGGCTTCACAGAGGCATTGCGGTTTGCATTTTTCTTCATCTTTTGCTTCGACGATACCAGGCGCCACCGGGTTGCGCATTTTTACTTCTCCCAGTCCCCGCGTGTAGCTTGCAGTTGGTCAAATCGACACCATGTCCACAAACAGCACGTCAGCCCATTGGTGCCTGTTCTCCGCTCGAAATGTGTCATGGAAACGGCGCGAAGAGAGGTTCCGAGGGCATCACGCAATCTTGACTCGCGGAGTGCGCCAGCTCACGCCTCCAGGACCACCCAACGAACCCTCGTTCAGCCGCGGGCGCCAGTGCCCGCTTTGCTGGCCGCCGTCTCCCTTACCGTCTTTAGCACCAAAGCCAAAGGGCCTGCGACGATCATCCCATCCTACCGGCACCCTTACCGGCCAACCCTAGACGAGAGCCATCTTGGCCACCCCGCACCGGTAGCAGCCACCACCCACAACGGCCAGCCAACCAAGACGGGGCACGGCGAGTTATCTAGCACAGCCCGGCGCTAGTTGGAACAGCCCAGAGCGCAGCCTGGGGCCCGTCTTTCTGCGCCCCCCTTTCCCTCGTCCCACACCCCTTCCACTTTCGGCCGCGAACACCACCGCCTGTAGGCTGCGCGGAGGGAAGGGCGAAGCGGGCGTTCGTATAGGTAAGCCAGCGTCTGGGCAGGGTTGGCCGCCGTCAGACGCAGAGCCGGCAGCCAATGGCGGCTGCGCTATCAACTTATTTTTGATCGTCGGGGATCGGCCGTTTGGCAGTGGGGCAGCCTTCGGCACAGCAGTCGCGGGTACGGCCCTTCGCGTACCTTTTCGATCTCTGTGCGCCCCCGGGCGGCGGGCGCTTGTGTGCCATCGGGGCTGCGGCGCGTTTCGGGCTTCGTTCGTGGTTGACTGACGGTGGGGCCAGGGTGGAGTGAAGCCTCAGCTGATAACCCCGCCTTTGGGGGAGAGTGCGGAGTATCGTTATCTTCACGTGCCGTCGCGGGCGCCGTTCGGGGCTCCGCGGCCGTGGCGAGACTCAGGAACGCCCTCGGCTGTAAGACTACGCGTCTCCCCAACAACTCGCAACCAGACGACGCATGCGTCCGAGATTGCCTGGCGGCACCGCGCGGACGCGTGCGGATGGGGCAGATGCTTCCGCCACCGCGACGAACAGCTTGCTGACGTGCATCATGCTGCTGCACATGCAAAATTGGCTTTTCTGCTCTTCTTTTTGCATCCCATCTGGCCGGCTCCCGCCTCTCTCCGCCCTCGGCCGTGGCACCCGCCAGCAATTGGTGGAACCTACGCAGAAAGTCTCCTGATAGGCGTCTGACGCCGCAGAAAACCTGGGGGAGATTCCGGCCCGCCTGGATCGTTGGCGTGTGACATGCAGGGCCTCCGCATGGGGAACGAAGGGCATCCCCCTTGGCCCGCTGCCTCAACATGGGGGCGTTGCGATAATGCACCGCGTCATCTAGAGCGCTTGCCGATCCGCGTGTCCCGTGGGTGGCTTCCAGCCTGCATCCAACGGTTGCAAGAGTGGAGAGCAGCTGTTGATCGCCGGCACTTCTTGCCCAATCTTTCTCCATCTCAAGACTGCATATCATCATTGGAGCGCATGGCCGCACGTCCCTTTCCCACCTCCCTACTACTAGCGAGTCCCTGCCTCCGTCTCGTTTAGTACTCTGCCTCTCCCGTGCCTTTGCCCTGTTCCTAGGCCCCGTAGATCCTTCCGCATTCGATTACCCTCGCTTCTCATGTTCGACATGGTGTCTCCTGGAGCTATAAGTCGGGGGCCTCGTTTTTTGCAAGCTCACGCGCAAGTTCAGTCAACGGCTAATTCCTTACAAGATTGCTTTGAATCAAGCACTGGCTCGGATACTTATGACCAAAAACGGCTCAAAGTGCTTTCGCCACTTCGTCCACAACTCCGGGAATCCAGGAGATGGAGTGCAAGTCAACTCGCTTTTGAGTGTTGGCGACCACGCCACGGATACTTATAATCGTATTAAAGTTTTCCGAATCGGACTTTGTGACGGCCCAACAATCCTGTGTAGCAAGACAACAGCTCATGTTCCAACTCACTGCAACAAGCCCCTCGCTGATCTTTTTTTTAGGCAGACTTTTCCTGTGTTGTATTTGAGCCAAGCCAAGTGTATCGATCGAGGGTATTCATCATTCTGCATCTGATTGGGTATAAAAGTATGCTAGCTACGCATTTGAAATCAAGCCGCCCGCAAGCAGGCAATTTCCAAAAGGTACTGAGTAGCTAGGTTTATAAAAGAAGCAGATAGCTAGATACATACTATGCGATTAATTCCGACTCTACGCGTGATATTTACGCGGTGAGAGTGCTGCGGCACAAAATGAGGTGGACGAGTGTTGACTGAAGCTACTAGAAGAGAAAGGGCAAAATAACCCCTTGGCAATCCTCGCGAGAGGAAAGGTGATGTCTTGCAACCTCTACTTACGCTGTGGAGAGGAGGTATGGGGGCGAACAGTCGAGTATTACAACAATACCTCAACGGTGTCGACAACTCCGGCAATATATTTGTTACTACTTCTCTCCAGTCATAGCTATGAGATATGCTACATAGAGCTTTGACCTAACACCCAAGCTTCCCAGTCCTGAGATGGCCTTTTCGCTTGCCGAGCCGTAGCTTTGAATTTCCGATAACGACTGGATACAAAACTCGCACGGGTGTAACTAAGACTATACTCTTGCTTGAGAAACGAACCAATAGCCTACGCAATAACAACACTAACAGCTGTTGATATCCTTGAAGAAAGATTACTGGTAGTAGAGAATCTGTAAAAGAAATACGAGTGGTTTAAAAAACTTTACTAGAAAAAATTCTTAGAAACTCTAAAAAGATGTCGACAGTTTCTTAATTCTCATTATAAAAAGAATAAAACCGTATTATGAATTTTAAGAAAAGAGAAATTAAACTATACCCGAAGAATTTATTTTACATATTTATAGGAAAAGTCATGATTATAGTTCAGCTTGTTTTAGTATATCTTCTACACTCTTACTCTGCCAAACTGCTAGCAACCTCTGCTCCCGCATCCCTTATCAGGAATTGCCATGCACCAACCCTTGATATTATCTAGCCATTAACGGTGTTAGTATCACGACTCCGATAGATGCCCAGGGAGGTATGAGTGTAGGTAATAGCGGTCAGGTAGAAAAGGTAGTTGGCAATAGCCTCTCACTCATCGAGAGGGTTTAGTATGTACATTTACAATTATGTTAAGCCTGACGCCCCTTTGAGCTTATAATTTCGAAGAATGCAACTGCCAAGCGAAGGTAGCAATTATAGGAGAAATCCTAGAAACCCCAAGTGAACGGAACAATAAACTGTAAGCCATTGGGGGGCTAATTGCGAGAATCTTCTCAACGATATATTTTATCAACCAAAATACTTGGTAGACGTTCCGGCAGACCCTAACAAGCGGGTAACCCCGACGAATCCGACAACTTCCATCCATCGGTGAAATGTAACAGTTGGTAAACGGTCCGGTGGGATCGAAATCTCCATATACGACCCGAATTGTAGAAGGCCTTTGCAAACGCGTTGTTAATTATAATCTACTTTTAATACAAATGAGGATTCATCCCCCATAAGTTAGTTCTTCACCACCACAGCGATATCCTGTAGAACATTCTCCCCCATTTCCTCCTACTTCCCAGAAAGACGCCAGGTTATGCTTTTTTTTGTATGCCATTCCACGCCAATCTAAGCGAAAAAGAAAGCAAAAGTCGCCATTTGCCTCGAGCCAAATTACCAGTATCATCATCCAAAAAAGGAAACCCCTTCCTCCATTTACCTCAAGATATGCACGTGTCTGCAATCCTACTTGAGTCTTTCCGGAATTTCCGCTCCCTCCTCCCCGGCTGCAGTGTCCGTGACGGCGCTCATCATCTCTTTCGCGCCCCCTTCCTCGCACTCGTGTACGATGCGCTTCCAACGCAGTTCCTCCGCCTCGTCCTTGACGAACTCGATCGTGGGGAAGTAATGCTCGTTCTTCTTCATCGTCGCGACCCACGGTACGTTGTCGAAAGTCATGACCTTTAGGCGGAAGTACGTGTTGTCCGGGATCTTCTTGACCTCGCGCAAGAATGAAGAGAGGTCGGGTGTTGGTACTCCGTTGACGTGAGTCAAAAAGTTCGTGGGCGCGAGGCCGTAAGCGCAAGCGGGAGATCCGCGCATCCGACCAGAGACGTAAATGTCCGAGTGAACCTTGCTGATTTGCTGACGCACGGCGTGGTGCGGACGATGCAGGATGGCACCGCAGAACAGGACGGCACGGTCGGTCTCGAGATCCTCGGTCGGTACGGTCGGCACCTTGATGCTGATTTCTTTTTGCTTCCGGATGATGACGGCGTCCAGAAGCTCGTTGTCGTACATGATGTCGAGGTCGGAAACGCGGGTGATCAGCTTGCCGTTGAAGGACAGGATGACGTCGCCCTCGAGCAGGCCACCCTCGTGTCCGGAATCGACCTTGCGCACCATGAAGAGCTGGTGGCGCTCGGGATCCTCGTGCTCCACACGCTGTATCCATTCTAGAATGAGTTAGCCGACGTTCGCTGCGGGAGTGAGAATGCGCCACGTACCTTCAGAAACCCCCATGATGCGGGCCTTGTCCATCTGGACGGTGTGCATCTCGACGTTCAAGATGCGCAGCTTGGGCTGGACTCCGTTGCGGAGCTGGCGCAGCACGGGTTCGACCATGGGCGTCGAGAGACCGAGGTGGTACTCCATGTCTTTGCCGCTGTGAGACGCACGCTCACCGAGATACGTTAGCCAGATGGCCTGGACGGTGCCGTCCTCTGCGATCAGCACACCGCTCCCGCACTGCCCGGCCAGGTTCGTGTCCACGGTAACGGCGTCCAGGTTGATGGCGCGGTAGCGCGGCGTGGCGGCGCTCGCGGGGATCGCAACCGTCGTGATGTCAGTGACGACCGTCTTGGCCACGACGGGGCGAAGGTTCTGGTTGAAGCCGAAGAAGATGGTGTCCTCGCCCTGCTTGATGAACTTGTCCGAAAGCTTGGCCGTCTTCACTGGGGCTTGGACGAGCGAGGGATCGTACTTGACGATGGCGTAGTTTTGCAGGGGGTGGAGGAACACCGGCCTTCCCTCGACGACTATGGAATCGGCGATGGTGATTTGAATATCGCACAGGTCGTACGGCACGATAGCGCGGGAGACGAGCACGAGACCCTTTTCAGCATCCACGACGAGGCCGTAGCCGACCTTCCTGGACCGGGGGAATCCGTCGAGCTTGAGCGGCATGGACGAAGCTATCCGGACGAAGCTCCTCACGATGTCGACTGCTTGCGGGTGCTGGGCGTGGTCCATCCGGATGAAGTTTGCGCGCTGAGGCTCGCGCGGCTTGGGCGGGATGCGGTCCGCGAGATCCGAAAAGTCCCACAGACCGGTGGTATCGTTTCGCCGGGCCAGTTTCATCTTGTCGTGCCAATGGCGGTCGATGGTTAGGACGCTGGTGTTTAAAGTGTGCAGGTCGCGGATGTGTTTGTAGGTGACGACGACCCTGCTGCGGTCTGCTGAAATGTGAGCAGTGAAGTATGATACGGCGGAAACTACGTACCGGGAATCTCCTTCATGACTTTGACAAAGGTGTCGAGATCCGGTGTCTCCTTGTGGTCGATCGACTGGACCAGCCAGCCGTACTCGCTACCCTCGAACCGGAAGGACCCCGCCGCCTCGCACACGAAGACGCCCATCCCCTTGGTGGAGATGGCATACAGCCTGGCCTGCTGGTACGATAGCTCGTGGAACGAGGCGCCGGCGGCCGAAACGAAGCGATCCGGGGTGATGGCGTGCAGATCTCCGACCGACACCTCCACTTCCATGTCTAAGCCCTGGCGCTGGATCAAGAGCTTGATCGACCCGCCGACGCTGGAGTCCAGAATGTCGTCGAGGCGGATGAACTGCGTGATGAGCTCGCCGTTTACCTTGATCAAGATGTCACCCTCTTGAATCTTGGCATCCGCAGGGCCGTTCGGGAGGATCACCTCGGCGACCAAAAGACACGTCTCCTTGGGGAACTTCTTGCGGAGGGCGTCTTCCCAGTTGGCGGTCAAGCCCAGCCTGCGGCACTCGTCGAATGGCTTCAGGATCCACTGGGTCTGGATGGTGCCACGCGTCACGGGCTCGCCGTTCTGAACACACTGCAGGGCACGGAGCGGGCGGTCCAGCGGGAGGAAATAGTCAGTCGCAGCTCCGTCAGCCCTACCGCCCGCTTGGAGAGCCACGGCCGCACCGTCACGGTTCACGACGGGACTGCCGGAACTGCCACCGCTGGCGGCGGCGGCAGCCTGAATGTAGTTTGTGTTGAAGTCGCTGTAGCCTTCTCCGTACTCGGGAGCATTGCGGTCCAGACGGCTGATGACACCAGAAAGAATGCTGAGCTTCTCGCCGGCATCATTGCCGACGACCCTAATCTCCTCTCCAACGCGGGCAAGGTCCGGCCTCAGCTCCAGCGCCGTCAGGTCCATGTACTTTACGGCCTTGGGGTCGTACTTGAGCAGGCCGAAGTCGTGGACGGGGTCGCGGTAGACCGGGTGAACGTCGACCTGGCGGAACGGTCAGTCTCCTCGCGCGCGGTGCCGGGGTGTCCAGCCTTGTGTGACGTACCTCCTCGTGGTTGTCGAAGATGACGTATCCCCAAAAGGGGCCGGCGCCGACGACGTGCTGCGATACCGTCAGCTAGAGCTCGAAAGTGTCCCGGGGCGAGACACGTACCCTGTTCGTGAGAATGTAGCCCCGCTCGGCGTCCACGACGAAGCCAGTGGCTTCGCTGGCCAAGGCTGAGTCGGTGTCAAAGGCGGCCGTCTGGCAAAAGTGGATCGAGACGACGTTCTTGACGACCTTTTCGATGGTGCGCTGCCACTCGACCGTGTCGCCGGATGCGCCAATGTGGGCGACGGAGCGCATGTCGTCCGAGTCGTAGTCCGCGTCCACGCCATTGCCGTTGGCGCCGTTCATGGAGGCGTCCTGCTGGCCAGGCTGTGCCTGGGCGTCGCGCTGGGGGCGGCGCTGCTTCATGGGCCGGTCGTTGGAGGGCGTCGGGGGCTGTTTGCGTTTGCTGCGGGTGTCGTGGGTCTTGCGGTCCATGTCGACGGCGTGGGCGCGGCTCGGACGCGGAGTGGGCTGGGACAGGGAGCTCAAGGCGCGTCGCGCGAT
Organism: Lasiodiplodia theobromae; assembly: GCF_012971845.1. Lineage (NCBI taxonomy): Eukaryota > Fungi > Ascomycota > Dothideomycetes > Botryosphaeriales > Botryosphaeriaceae > Lasiodiplodia > Lasiodiplodia theobromae. Next base: position 57,014 of record NW_023336551.1, read on the forward strand.
GGGCGCAGATGGCAGGCCGCGGGGGCGCAGGGCGGCGAGAGTGAGTGGCTCAAGCACGAGGGTGCTCGATGGACGGCGACACAGCAGCGGCCGGGGAAGGCGATGGTGCAGCGCTGGAGAGCCAATTAAGGAGCGGCACAGGCGGGCGGGCAGAGGGCCAGCACGCATTCGACGGGAGGCGATTGGCGGCTCAACACCCACTGCGACTTGTCAGGGCGGCGGGCTCGCGTGGATGGGGCTCTGCGCGATGAGGAGCGTCGAGGTGTTGACTTGCATTCCACAAATTTCAGGGCCGCCATGCGACCAGCGCCCGCCATTGGTCCGCGCGCCCGCTCAAGCGCACGACAACGTCACTGACAACCTCCCTTGCACGTCACTCGCTCCACGCCCAGGTGGATTTGCATGCTCCCTGTCGACTACCCACACCGTCGCACCCGTAAAACATCTGTCCCTGACCCCATGTGCCCATTAATTTCCACGCACCGGGATTTCTGAAGGGAGAAACGCCTGCTTCCACGAGTAACGGCACATGTATGTACCATTCCTAGTTCGCCAAGCGCGGTTGGAGCTTCGGTCACCACTTGATGCTGCTGTTGCACTTGATGTCCTGCCGTTGACTATTACTTGATGGTTGTCGCTATTGACCATTTGATATTTGTCTGCCATTGCCCACTTTTAATGTTCCGTCATCATTGACCCTTTTTTTTGTCTTCTGCCACCCTTGATAATTTTTTGATGTTTTGTTTTCCTGCATTGTTGACTTTTTTTTTTTAAAAAAAAAGAAACCCATTGATAATCTCTCCCTCTGAAATCTTGCCTTCCGCCAACGCACCTAGCTCCACCAACGAGGTAGACTAGACCCTAGCGGTGGATGCGCTGACATACGTCCCACTCGATGGCTGGAGACCCGCCTCACGTCTTCTTCCTGCCACGCTTGTCGCTCTCGTCCTCATCACCATTCGTGTTCGTGGCCTTAGTGCGTGGAGCGCGGGATCTGGCCTTTGTTGTGTTGTCATCATGACCGAGCTCGTCCTCACCGTCGCTCTCAGCCGCAACCTCTTCGCCTTTCTTTCCCTTGGCCGCCTTTTTCTTCGTAGAAGCTTTGGGGTACTTGGCGTTGTTGGGCTCCTCACCGGCCTCGTCGCCCGCGGCCAGTTTGTCGAGCTGAGGCCTGTAGGAATCTGCAAGCCGCCTCATCATCATTTTAACCGCGCTAATCTTCTTGCCCGGAGGCAGAGTGGCCTTGCTCCAGTCGATCGTGGCGGCTCCGCTATCGAAGAGGTGAATGAGGAACACCATCTGCGTTCTGAGTTGGTCAAGTGCGCACTCATGTTGGCGTACCACGAACGGAACGCACCTTCATCTCATTGGTCCATCCAGATGCAGCTTTGCCGTCGGCCATGGTGAGAGACTGCGAGCCGTGTTAGCCTTGAGCAAACATGATGCTGATCTGCTTCTTACTCGTGGTTGTTGTGGTGAAGGAGAAGAAGCTGGAAGAACTAAGCGGGAAGGGAAAGAAGAGCGAATGGTGTTTATAAACCCTCATGGCATCCACTTGTGGAAGGAACTGGACCCTGCATCGATTGTCCCTTGGAGTCAGTCTTGATGCCAACGTTCTTACATGTGAATATGGTGAAAGTTCTACGGCTTCTCTTTCGCTATAGATACAGCTTATCAAGCTCTTAAGAAAGGAGCATATTTTAGCCTAATCAACGTACGTATGGAAGTGGCTCAGGGCATGAATCAAGGGCAGAGCTCATGTCACAGAACCCGTATTAAACAAAAATGTATAATCTATACATTTTAAAGCGTTAAGGCTCTAACAAACTTAGCTTATGTATATTATGACGGTAGGGTCTCAGATTTTAGATACGCATCGAAACAAAATAAATATTTTGAGCGTGGAACCTTTACGTTTTGTAAATCATGTTCAGTAATTAATGAAAGTCCGATCTTAGACATATATGCACGTAATAGCCACGCATCAATCACTCGATAAGTGTAATCGTCAGATTCAATCCATGAACAAGACGAGCGTGTAGGTTTTGATGTGCTCAAGCACTAGAGATCTAAGAGAACGCAGGCCTCTAGGGATTTTATGTACGCGAATCTGACCCTCAATGATACTAAGATAGCTTCCAGTCCAGAATTGACCATTGCCAAAGCGGAATACACACGTCGTGAGAGCGACGTGGAGAGCCCAGCGACGCGGCCACAACATTTATGAGGGCGACTTGTACGGCGGGCGGGAGAAACTCCCGCCGCAAACGGGCGCGGATGGCGCATCCCCGCCGATCGCATCACCCTGGCCGTTTCCGCCGACGGAGAGGGAGACCTACGCCGTAAACCACCACCCCTCCGCATCAGCCGCCAACATGGTCTTGTCCTTCATCCTCATCCAAAACCGGCAGTGAGCGCCCCTCCAGCCTCCTGCAATCTACCGCTTCCGCAACGCTAACAGAGGCTCGTTGCTCGCGCGCAGGGGCAAGACCCGCCTGGCGAAGTGGTATGCGCCGTACAGCGTAAGCTCTCCTTCCCCACTGCACGCGCTGCTCCCCCGCATCGCGCACGCGCATCCGCTAAGCTTGCATCTGCCGTCTAGGACGAAGAAAAAGTCAAACTAAAAGGCGAGGTCCGTCTTCCCCTTCCCGCCACGATCCGTTGCTTCCATCCGACGTAGTCCCTGGCCTCTCCCGCCGCAATTCGCGAACAGCGTGCCGTCCAATCTTCCGACACACCTCTGACGCCTGACTTTTGTACCAGATCCACCGCCTGATCGCGCCGCGCGACCAAAAGCACCAGTCCAACTTTGTTGAGTTCCGGAACACGTCCAAGATCGTCTATCGTCGATACGCAGGGCTGTTCTTCTGCGCGTGCGTCGATACCAACGACAACGAGCTGGCTTATCTCGAGGCAATCCATTTCTTCGTCGAGGTGCTGGACGCATTCTTCGGGAACGTCTGCGAGCTGGATCTGGTATTCAATTTTTACAAGGTGGGTGGATGTGAATTCTACAACGGTGGAAATAGGGGCACAATTTCGGCGCAAGCTGTACCATCGATTTCGGGAAATAGTGGACATGGGATCAATTCGTGAATTTGTTGCTCGAGGGGCGGACAGGCTGACACGGTGGTCACGGCAGGTCTACGCGATTCTCGACGAAGTGTTTTTGGCCGGAGAGATTGAGGAGACGAGCAAGCAGGTGGTATTGACACGCCTGGAGCATCTGGACAAGCTAGAGTGAGCGGGAAGACGGGGTGCACGGGAGCACTGCTTCGGGTAGAGTTGCATTGGTGAAGGAGTCTGGCGTCGGGATTCGAGAAGTGTTGGCTTAAGCTACTATTCCCCAAGGAAGTCGACATGTTGTCAGGGACACAAATAAATCTATATTTAGCCTTTGAGACATGTTTCAGCATGTGAATACATGACTTTCCTGAATTCAGCCTCGAACTTAAAAGCACAATCCAACAAAGTCAATTAGATGCAACGCCCGGTATTTCAACGATGCCCACCGCGGCCTGCACTGTGCCATGCGGTGAGCTCAGCTCCTATGCGAGCGCATCTGGGATCAGATGGCACCACAAGCACCAAAATAGGCATCGTCGGCACGAGCAGTTCCATGGTAGTGGACCACGCGCGCCGGAACGCGCCGTCACGTTGTCAGAATGGAGCCAGGGAGACTTCTCGAAAGTCCGCGAGTAGCCGAAGGCTAGCCCTGTCAACAACTCCACTACGATGCTCAATTTTTTTCACCGGTACAATAAGCAGTGCAGGAGATGTCTCGGAGGAGGTGCAGCATCATGTCGGCGCATCTCGCGGAGCGAGGCGCCTGCTTGCCAAATGTCTCGCAGTAGGGATCATCACGGGCATCTGCAGGCAGGTGGCCGGGTGAAACCGCGTGCACCGGCGGGCGCTAGGTAATGCACGCTGCGGCGATACACGGCCAAATACATCTCGTAAGTGCGGGCTGCCAGGCACGGGCGTAGGGCAGTTGGGCACGGGAAGCTGGTGCGGGCGGGCCTAACCCAAGGCTAGTGATACCAAGCATCATCATCAATCGGTAGGGCCTTCGGCATCGGCAGCAACGTGATAGGGCCGGCGCCAGCGTTCCGGACGACCGTTTTGCCGTATGGAAACGGTTGAAGGGGCGGGCTGGGTGGCGGCAAGGTGGCTCCGGACTGGCCCGTGGGCATTCGTTGTCGACTCCAGCGCGGCAGCACTCCGACTTCGGGGCGCGGGCTTGCTGCAACCATGGCGAATTCAGGCGTCTGGACCCTGACGGAAGTTGCCCCCCCATGGAGTTCTTGTTCCAGGAAAACGTCATGGGAAAACCGGGCGCTTTGACAAGTGCTTTTAGCCATGGGCTGATTGTCGAACCCGCGCTGAATGGTCGGGCAGACTCGCAGCGCGCGCCCTACGATGAGTGACGCCGCAGCTGGCGGCGTGTGCAGCCGGAGGACCTGGCGCCGTGACGAAGCGTGTCCGTGTTCCACGCCCGTCGTGCCAGACGGGTGGCGGGCGTCGGCGAAGCATCCATGTGAAGCACCCCAGGCAGATGGGGGTCGGCTGGGAACAGGTACGCACGTCTCGCCAGCGCCGGTGGTCTTTTACGGAAACGGTCGATGTCGGCGCGGGTCCACGGTGAGGCTGACGAGTGGGATATCGCGGTGGGAGGACTACTTCTGTGAGATTTGGAAAAGAGCACGCCGCACCCTGCACGGGATTTGCTCACGCTGTTTCGCGCCTATCTTGACGGGGCCCAGCTCTCCGCGTGTAATGCCCACGAGGCGAGCGTGGAGAGTCGGATGGGCAGCATGGGTGGTGGGCGGCGCGCAGGCGATAGGCGCGTGGAGCAGACAGCAGGTATTTGTACACGAATTTCGCGGCCCGGCCTGGGCGCTGGCTGCATCGGGACGCGTTCCACGCGGATGGCAGAGCCGCAGATAGGCAGGCTGATGCCCGCAGCGGCCCAGCTGCCAGGACACGGCGAGTCGTTGCAGCACCCGAGCAGAATGGGCGTTCGCGGATGGAATTTCGAAGGCTTCGATTAGGCGTCGGTGAGCGGCGGGCGGTGATTGGCCGGGAGGGCTTATCTCTGGGCTGCGGACAAGCTCGCTCTTGGCGACGATCCAGAAGAGCGCTAGGCCGGATCAGGAAGGGGCCCATGTGGTCGCTGGCCAGTGTGGTCGCGGCTTGCATAAGGCGATGACATATCATCTGTGTCGCCAAAAGATAAGGGCGCCGCTGCAGGGCGCCCATCCGCCATCCCGTGCCAAGCCGATTCCGCCCCGGCACCGCGAGCTGGGCGGCAGCAGCGATAGCTACTGCCACCACGGCGGCGGCGGCGGATGGACGGACGACGGTGGACGCGCAGAGCAGTGCGGGCGGCGCGCGAGCAGCGAGGCGGCGGCGCGAGGGCTGCGTCGGGATGCCGTCGCGGACGTGGCGAGCAGGGCGGCGGAGCGGTGCCCAGAACCGCAGGCGCAGCTGTTCGCGGCGGCACCCAGACGCAGCGATCCCCGGTTGGCCGATGTTCAGGCTGCCCCGAGCGCCAGATCTCTGGTCGAAGCCACCCGGCCAAACCCCACGAGGCGCCCGCCGCCTCTCGTCTAATTTGCCGCAACGGGGCGCGACAAGGGGAGATAAGCAGACGGCGATGCGAACCCTTGGGTACTTTGACGTTTTCACAATACGTCGGCACAACCGAGTCGTGCGAGGCCACCGCGTTAAAATGCCACCCCGGCCCCGCTCCAGCCCGCAGATCCAGAGAAGCATTCGGAGCTTTCGTACTTCAACCTCGCTCGCCCCAGCGCTCCAGCGGACGCCTCTCCCAACCCACCCTTCCTGAGCCCGCAGCCCATCATGTCGTACTCGTGGGTCGGCGCGCCCGCGTCCTTCAACGGCACCGACACCGACCTCGGCGGTGATTCGAGTACGTCGTCTCGCAGCACGTGCCAGCTGATCCGTTCGAACTGACACACAGCCCGCTCGCAGAAACCGAGAACCTCAACCAATGGTACCAGTCGGGCGACCAGGCCTACATCATCGTGGCCTCGGCCATGGTGTTGATCATGGTCCCCGGCCTGGCCTTCCTCTACTCCGGTCTCGCGCGCAGAAAGTCCGCCCTCTCCATGGTCTGGGCCTGCATGGCTTCGTCCTCCGTCATCACTTTCCAATGGTACTTCTGGGGCTACTCGCTGGCCTTCAGCACAAACACCACCAACGGCTTCATCGGCGACCTGTACAAGTTCGGTCTCATGAGGACGCTGGGCGCTCCCAGCCCCGGTAGCCCGCTGATTCCCGAGCTGCTCTACGCTTTCTACCAGGTCAGTCCACTACCGCCCAATTGGCCGCATACCGGCCGCCTTCTGACCCTCGTCTAGATGCAATTCTGCGCCGTCACCGCCGCTATCGTCGTCGGCTGCGTCGCTGAGCGCGGCCGCCTGATCCCCTGCATGATCTTCATCTTCGTCTGGGCCACACTCGTCTACTGCCCCGTCGCCTGCTGGGCTTGGAACGTGAACGGCTGGTTCTTCGCATGGGGCGGTCTGGATTATGCCGGCGGTGGTCCCGTCGAGATCGTGTCCGGAATGTCTGCTCTGGCCTACTCGTGGATCCTGGGCCGTCGCCAGGAGAGGATGATGCTCAACTTCCGCCCCCACAATGTCTCTCTCATCACTCTCGGCACCATTCTGCTCTGGTTCGGCTGGCTCGGCTTCAACGGCGGCTCCGCCTTCGGTGCCAACCTGCGTGCCGTCATGGCCTGCTGGAACTCCAACTTGACCGCCATGTTCGCTGCCATGACCTGGGTTCTCCTCGACTGGAGGCTTGCTCGCAAGTGGTCCATGGTCGGCTGGTGCTCGGGAACCATTTCCGGCCTCGTGGCCGCCACTCCTGCGTCCGGTTTCATCACCCCCTGGGCCAGTGTCGTCCTCGGTATCGTGACCGGCATCGTCTGCAACTTTGCCACCAAGAGTGAGTCGATCCTCGTATCGATTTTTATCATTCACTAACGTCATTCTAGTCAAGTTCTGGGTCCGCATTGACGATGCTATGGATGTGTTCGCCGAGCACGGCGTCGCCGGCATGATCGGTCTCTTCTTCAACGGTCTCTTCGGTGCCAGCTACATCATCGGTCTCGACGGCGTCAACACCGGCCTCCTCGGTGGCTGGATCGACCACCAGTGGGTCCAGCTCGGCAAGCAGGTTGCCTACATCGTTGCCGTCACCGCATACGCTTTCGTCGTCTCCGCCCTCATCGCCGTCGTCATCGACAAGATCCCCGGTCTTCACCTCCGCGCCTCCGAGGAGGCCGAGCTCCTCGGCATGGACGACGACCAGCTCGGCGAGTTCGCGTACGATTACGTCGAGGTTCGTCGTGATTACCTGGCCTGGACCCCCGCCAAGAACGAGCCCGCCACGGCCGACCACCAGATCCCTCAGGGAGAGCGCCACGGCATTCCCCAGCACAGCCAGATGCTCGAGGGTAAGGAGCCCAGCGATTCGAGCTCTGGCCACGAGCACACTGGCGTCGCAGGAGACCGCCATGCCGTGGCCCTGGAGGAGAAGGCGGAAGGCGCAATGCAGAGATGAGCAGGGACGGGATAGTTCACATGCGTGGTCTTTTTTACGATTTTAATTTGAGCGAAGCACTGGCGTTGGATACCAAGAGATTGATTTGAATGGAATTATTCACCATCCTTATTTCTGGGAGCAAAAAGACTGGCAGAACGGGACTTAAAAGTACTTTGCAGCACCTTTTGACGCAGGCCTTTGTCCCCTCGTCAAGCACAATAATTAGCAAAGAGAGTGTTCCCTATTGATATTGCATTGTAGCTACGTACCTCGATTTTCCGGGCCGAGCCAGCTACCTCGGATACCTCAAAGTCCGGTTGCTCGGAGCGCTACGACGTGCCTTGATGGTCTAGAACGGACAGGGCGTCTACCCCACGACTTGCTTGACAGGAGCCAAGGACAGCGGAAGACGACTGACCAAAGCCTGCCCATTTGGAGGAGCGCGCACCAAGACTGCCTTATCAGTACGCCCCACTCGCGCCTTCATATCCAGCTTGCTCGAGCTGACGGCCACCACCAGCGGTTCAATCAAGATGCGCCAGCGACGGAGCGCCAAGCCCCCACGCCACGCCTACCGCTGATCTCTTGGTGTCTTGGTCCGCGATCGTCCAGAAGATCGGCAGATACGCGTGGAAAACCACGACAACTGTGGAAGCACTCTTATCTTCACCTCGGGGATTTCTCTCGAAAGCAGCAATGAAACACCACGACTTCCATGACATCATCGATTGTGGGGTGGGAGCGGGAGCCCGTGCGTGCGTGGGCTTGTCCACTGCAGATAATGCGCCCCGTCATGCACGGCAAATCACCCACCGCTGCAGCGGATTTTGCGGGGAGGGACTAGGATGTACAGCCCGTTCCCCTCCCGGTGGAGCGGGTTGTGGCGCCGCCGGTGTGAAGGGGCGTAGATAAGAAGAAGGTTGTTATCTGGAGGCTATCAGGGAGGGTGGAGCTGAACTGACTCGGTAGGTCCCGCGAGGTCTCGAACGTCAAAAGAGCAGAAATACGCCTTGGGAGTCCATGGGCTGCTTGATTCCGTGGTTGTCGTTCTATTGCTCGCTTCCCATGACAGGCAAGCTGCATACACGGAAAGGATGTGGCAACCTCTCATGGCCGCATATGGAAGTACATGACCGCCGACTTTCACGTGCGAGCTATGCCTCTAGGATGGCTCACGTTGCGATTGTGGTTTGCCGCGATGCTTTTTTTGTGTTCTTGGCGCGCTCTTCTGGGGAGACACCAGTTCAAGCTTGCGTTTAGCCCCCCAGTCGTTCGCTGTGGCGTACCAACTCCGCATCTCATCCAAAGAGTCTGCGTCACCTACCACACTTTACTTTGCTCTACTCATCTCGCTGTGTAGCAGCGAGGAAACATGCTCGTCTCGTTCAAAGAAACGCCCAGAGGCAACCACCCGGCGATGTTGGTCTTGAGACAAAGGAATCCGGCACGTGGCAGAGCCAGAACACCACCCGAGACCGTGGCTTGTGCCATGCGCTATTTGTAGACTCATCGAACAAGGACTCGTCGACGCAAGTGCCCAGGCGGTATCAGTGAATAATGAGGTGAGCGTGCGAGGCCGCATCTTCTTTGTCTGGTGTTTTGCCCTTTGAAAAGGCTTAATATCCTCCAACGCTCGAGCTTCGATGCTGCCCTTCACTGCTTGGACCCTCGCTAGTTAGATCGGTATTCCCTTTGCGCCTTGCTGGTCGATAAGCTACTCGCGAAGCTGGTCTTCGTAACACGCTCTTTTTACGCTTGAGATATCACTCGTTTACAATCTGCCAGCCAGAAGTATGCCGAAACCGCTCACAATCACGGCTGTCCCGTTCAAGCCCTCCAGGCTTTCCATTCCCCCATCCCCCTTCTCCCCCCGTCCGCCCCTGACTCCCTCATCTCCACCAAAGGCAGGCTTGCTGGTGTCAGCTGGAAACAAGCGCGAACTCTCATCTCCCAGCACGCCACCGCCATCACCGCCGCTGAAGTGGATCTGGCAGTGCCACATCTGCCACCGAGCCTACCCACTCGGCACGACCAGAAGGTGTCTGGACGACGGCCATTATTTCTGCTCTGGCGTGACCACGGTCAAGACATGGCGAGCTAGCGTCAATCGGAGGAGGAGCAAGAGGACGAAGAAACACCGGGCTTGCGCAAGCGAGTTCGACTACAGCGGGTGGAAGGCGTTCGGGGAGTGGCGGCGCAACGAGGGGGCCATCCGCAACGCCTCCTTCACTGACATTGTGGACTTTAGCACCGACGACGACAGCAAAAACAAAGTCGCCCGCAGTTGCTGGGATGGCTGCGACTTCCCTTCCGAATGCCGTTGGGGCTCGCATCACGGTGCCCAAGCCTCGAGCGCCGCGTCGCCCATCCTACCTTCTCCCGAAGGAGGGCAAGAAGAAGAAGACCCTCTGACCATCGTCGGCATCGAGCTCGCGCCGACGCAACCCTTACAAGCGGACAGCATCAAGCTCGACACCGACTTCACGCCGCCCACAACCTTCGACGACATCCTCGACCGCCATCAAGAAGGTGAGCTCTCGCCACTGTCGCCCAAGGACTTGCGCGACCGCTTCTGGGACGGCATCCTCGATTCGGCGCGGCAGCGCAGGTCGGCCAAGTCCGCCAAAGCGCACTCGCCGCTCGCACTGCACCCGGTCATGGAAGAAGATGAGGAGCCTGACAACCTCGTTCGTGCCGAGCCCGTCTTTCTCCATCACAACTCGGGAGTGCATCCGTCGTCCCGGTCTGCGGAAGGTACTTTCTCGCAGAGGCGGTTCGACGCGCTGCCAGAGGCGGAGCAAGAGTGGACCTTGCAAGTCCCGGAGCCAGCTGTTGTGGCGGGCCACGGCTTTGACTTTGGGTTCGAAATAACGGGCGACGGAATGGACGCCGGCATTCAACGTGTTGAGAGTGAGGCAAATGGGAGAAAGCTGAGGAGGAGAAAATAGGTTGTCGTTGTATTACAATTACATATGTGATCGAGATTCTCTCCCCCAGTGAATTGTTCCTCACACTAATAACAATAGAGACGTCTCAGTAGCTCACGCCAATGCTACTCTGAGTCTTTCCTCCAAGCTGGGGACACATGAACGGCTCAGGGAGACCGAAAAGGTGGTCGTCGTCGAAGTAGTCCAACCTGTAGTCACTGTTTACACACTTGGCACCACCGGTAGGGCCGACGTGAGCGCAGTGAACCTGATGATCATCAGTCTAATTGAAATGGCATGTGTAATCTTGGAACCACTCACATCCGGTCTGATTGCCGTGAGGAGTACGTGGATGATGCGGCAGACGACGTTGTCAGCCCATACTTCGTCAAAGGTGCCGAAAGGCTTCGCCAGTAGCTGAGCGGTGCAGTCGTCGACGTTCTGGTAGACCTGGTCTTTGCCCGTGCACTGCTTCTGGATAGTCGGGCAGAGCGATTGGACGACGGTGCCCTGCTGAATCGTCCTGTTCTCGAAATCGATGCCGTTGGCGACGCGCGTCCAGAGCTGCAGGTTCGGAATCCAGGCGTCGTACTGCTGAACGAGCCCCTGGGCGTCGAATTTCCAAAAGGCGATCTGGCGAAACGGTAGATGAGTACTAGAAATTTTCGTATCCTCTCGAACTGGGGGAACCTACTTGCTTCAACGTGGTTGTTGGCGACCCTGGAATCAGACCGCCGGTCACGTTGTTTACAGGACCTCCTTTGAGGTAAACGACGCTTGCAGCGACTTCGGGGCAACCGCTGGCAAAGGCGACGACGTCCGCTTCGTATAACCCGAGGCCTGCAGCGTTCGTCTGCGGCATGGGAGCAAGTCCGAAGAAATATTCGATGCTGTCCTCGAAACCGGTGAAGTTGCCCAGCGGCGTGATCCTGCCCGTAGCATTCGGGTCAAAGAGCCCTGGGGGCACCGCTGAACCACCCTGTGCTATGATGGGTGCATTGTTCGGGTAGACCTGCCTGTTCGTCAGCAGCCGCGCCGCTTGGGTTTTGGTGTGGAACCTACCGTAAGGTTGTAGATTGACTGAATCGTCCGCAGATTGCGCGCTGCAAAGTCTTCCTGGGCGTGAGCAGCACCTGCCAGGAGCAGCAGCAGTGACTGTACCAGAAGTCCTGTACGGGAGACCATTGTGAAAACTTGAAGGAAATAGAAAATCAACAAGCTTAGAGGTGGTCTCTCTGTTATTATATCCTGACTGGTGTTCGGTTGCGGGTAAAGCGATGCGCATCTAATTTCTCATATTGACTTTAAGCTCTTATTGGGGAGGGACTAGCTTCAGCATATTTAAACGCCGCAGACTTCTTCCCGAGCATCCGAGGATTGTCTCAGTCCTGGCTTGCGGCTGATACCGTGTTATTGATCTGGTGATAACTCGTGGAAACCTTTTACTACTTGCCGAGGAAACCCTGGTCTAATTCTACCCTGTACTGGGCTCCGAGGTATTACGTCCACTTGTACTGCTTTGATTGTGGAGCCGCATGCTAATCTCGAAACATCACCTTAAAGGAACGTACCTCTGCAGGCTTCGTTTCCCCTGGCCGGATGCGCCGGAGGCCGGCGGACGGTAAGTGGGAGGCCTGTTTCCCGGTGTCTTCGAGCCTGAGTCAGTATACTTTCGGTAAATGCCATGGCTATAAAGTTTCGTATGACTAGAACTTGTCCAACGGCTATTTTGGGATGTGAACTATCTTTCAGAGACACGGGTCACGGCACTTCGTACATGAGCTCGTCAAGGACGAATGAGTCGTGGTGTGAAAAAATGAAACAGATATACACATTCTTGAGTTGCTTGTAGCTAGTAGACGACAAGCATCTCGACCACAACAGCCATGACCTCTAGAGCTATTGCAGTAGCTTCAACGCAATATCACCGGTTTTCTTGAGCTGCGGTTGTTGCGAGACGCTGAGTGAGATGTGCCAAAGAAAATGCATCAAAGCCAAATGGGTCTGCTTGTTGAACTGTCGATTTCTCATGAATCTTGTACAACAGAGGTTTTCTGCAGACCAAAAACTCTTGACCGGACTTATCATGAGCTTTCGAGAGGCAGACTGCGGCTCGAACCGAATTACGTGTTTCTCTACCAGAGGGAATCTGCAAGGCTGCTTGGCGATATGATTGGCCGATCTGTCAACGGACGGGAGGTAGCCGTTGTGCGATTAGTTTTGCCTTTTTGGGTTAGTAGTGTCTTGGCGGCCCGCTCCACCACGATCCCGACCGATCGACGGACCAACGACTGACCGCCAGCGACCTACCCAACGTCATCACTCATAAATGCTCAGTTACTGAAGCCGAAAAAGAGGCTCATATGGCCGGTGCATCGAAGCGTTCAGCGTTTTAATGGTTCAAAACCATTTTCAGTCCCCGGCCACCACTTTTCCCAAAACAACATCTCCCCCTTTACGTCCCCTTCACGATGCACGCAAAAAGAAAGGTATAACCCTGGAGTCAAACCAGGACTACTGGATCCGCCGGGAATCGAACCCGGGACCACTCCCACGTTTCTAATGTTGCTAAGGGAGTATTATACCACTAAACCACAGACCCTGCTGCTGGTGGGTGTTAACCCTTGCTGCTTGATGGTATAGGAAACGGAGCGCATGCAATATGAAGAAAAAACTTGACTCACTTGCCAGCCGGTAGCTAACGATACCGCTGTCTTAGGTGAACGAGAATGCAGACTCGAATGCTCTTCCAGATAATGCTGTTACGCATCTCTGGGGAATTTGTCCCACTTTCATCTGATATGGGCTAGGTCTAAGTAGAATCGAGAAACGGATTGGCTGGAGAATCTGACAAGCAGTTAGCGGAGATACAAAATTTGATACTCAAAGCAGGAACCGTCTTTCTACATAGGGTGGTCGCTTCTGGCCACATAGAAAGCGTACTCACATGAATGGAAAATCCTCTTAAAGAAGCAACTATCAGGCGTTGCAATTGAAGTAGATTTGTGCATGTTGAAGTAGTTTGCGTTGAAGTGTGGTGAATCTCGACGGTATATTTAACTACGTACGATGCTCTTAAATAGCCAATTAGTTGGTAAGCGGGAACGTTAATTCAGTAGACCATGAACGTTATGGTAAGCCTAGTCAGCCGTATTGGACTACCCCTTGGATTACATCCACTGTGAGAAACCAGAGCGCCCGGCACGCATGAGACGAGATGAGGCAGGGATACACAAGACTTTGTCTTCGTGGCATGGCATGATTGGAAGTTGAATTTATGGGTCTGCTGTATTACAACGTGTCTTTGCATTACAGCAGCGTGTCTTGCATTACAATAATGCACCTGCTGCATTAATGGGCTCGAAACGGTTCACCGGTTGAGGGGTATATTGAAAAGAAGCTTGAACAGTTCACCGGTTGAGGGGTAAATTGAAAAGAAGCTCGAAAGGCTGACCGGTTGAGGGATATACTGAAGAATAGGCTCGGACGGCCCACCAGCTGAGCGGTAATATTGAAGAACAAGCTCGAACAGTCCACCGGTTGAGAAATATTGAAGAGCAGATCTGAACAGTTCACCTGAGGAATATTGGACAACAGTTCACCGGTTGAGGGATTTGAATAATCTGTTTAAACAGCTCACCTGGATGTCGAACAGGGTCTCTTGGATTGTGGCAAGCGATTGTGTGAGGAAAGAATAAGCGACAAAGGACGGTAATGAACAGTAGACAGTTCGAAAACCCCGCAATCACCAACTGCTCTCCAACGCTCTTCTTCTCTCGAAGCAACTGCGTGGCACCGGTGCAATGCAATTCATCACTCCCAATCTCCAAAATCTCAATTGACTATCTGGCTTTTAAATAGGAACCTGCCCAAGTTCTTCTAACCACAGGTTCTACTACAGGACTCCTGCGCTACTGGTGCGTCACACTGCCGTCTTCTTTTACTTGCAAGCACTGCTCATTTCAAAGGTATGTTACACGGGTTTCAAGCTCAAAACGGAGGCAGGTAGAAAGGGTAACCGCCGTTCTTGATCCTGAAAACGCTGAGCAGGAAACTGTAGCACAGGAAGAGCAGACCACCCCAAATGATGACGGCGGTCTGCTGGGTCTTGGGGTTCGCGATGCGGGGAACCTTGAGGGCGAGCGAGATGGTGGCAAAGGAAAGGACACCGTCTAGGATGGTCAGCATTCCGGCCCCGCGGGACAGGTGCATCAAACTTACAGATGGCTGCGACGATTTGCGTTTCCATTCCGAACTGGTTCTGGAAGCCGCCGGCAAAGTAGCTGATGCCGCCCTTTCCGTCGCCGGCAACGTAGGGCACCTTTCTGATGTGGTTGAACATGTGGCCGCTGGTGAATAGGAGCACCATGATCAGGCTAAAGGCGGCCCACAGGTTGCGGTTCTGGATGATGGGCAGGATGTAGGGCGCAGCGACGGTGATGAAGGTGATCAGGCCGAGCACGGCGGTGGTCACGGAGACAATCTTCAGGTAGTTGATGGGGCGGACAATGGGCGGGTGCGGGCCCTCGGGGAGGTTGCGCGAGATCCAGGCGTGGATGCCGTCGGCCGACTGCGGGCTACACGGGGTCAGCAGGGACTCGCATCGCGTCAATTGGAAGCGTACCCATTGGCAAAGTCGAAGCGCTTGGGCTGGGTGTCAGCCCTGGCATTGATGCCGGAAGTCGGGTGGAAGAGCAGGAGGACGGGCGCGGTTTGGAGCATGAGCTGGCGAGGACATCAGCAATTGAACAGGCGGCGGGGCGGCGGGGTGGCGTACGGATTGGAAGGTGGCCTTGCCATCGACAAAGTCCAGAGTCGCGAAGATGGTGCGGCTCTCGGCGTCCTTGTCGCCCTTGGTCCAGCTCTTCGCCAGCAGGTTCCACTCGGGCTGGAATTCCTGGCACATCTGGCAGCCGAAGCGCGGCTCGAGGGCGGTCAGCAGCACGGCGACGGCGTAGTCGCGCGGGGCCGAGGTCAATTCATTGAACGAGGCGTCGTCGAGCTTCAGCGGCGAGCCCTGGGCGCGGAAGGTGTGGAAGCGGTCCTGCGACGGCGCCTTCTTGGCGGCCAATGCCGACAGCGGCAGCAGGAGCTGGGTGAAGAGCGACAGGAACCGCATGATGGCGAGCGTTTCCGAGGCTGCGGGAGTCTTGGAGCAGCTGTTGCTGTCGGCGTCGTCAGCTACTATGTACTCATCTACGTAGCCTCAAAGCTCCCGGGGATGGCCCGGCTGGCTGGTCCGTGCGTGCTGCCGGGGTGAGCGATGTTATGTTTACTCGTCCCGCGCGCCCTCAAACTCCGCACACAACCGCCATCTTTACCGCATCCGCCGTCAACACCCTCCCCCTCAAACATGGAGGCGCACGCCGAGAGCGACGCCAAAGAGGTCAATGCTCTGTTCTGCAGTCCGCGCCCGCTGATGCTGACCGCGCGTAGCTGCACCAGGCCCTCCGCACCGCCGAATGCGAGCTGGAACTCGAGCGCAGCCAGCGCATCGTCGAGTCGGTCAACCGTGACGAGGAGATCCGCAAGCTGCGCTTCCAGGTCCTGCTGCTGGAGGACGAGAATGACGACCTGCAAGACCAGCTGCAGGAGGAGGACCAGCGCTGCGGCAAGCTGGAGACCGCTCTGGACGACGCCCTTGCCCGCCTGCGCGAGAGGGACGCCGACCTCCAGCGCGTGTCCAACGAGCTGCGCATGAAGATGCGCGAGGCCGAGAACATGAAGGTCCGTCAGCGCCCCCGCCCCCGTGCCCCCCACGCTCACCCTCGACCAGACCGAACTCGCTTCCATGGAGACCATTTCTACCGACTCCAACAAACTCCTGACCGAGAAGCTGGCCCTGTCCCGCGAACTCTCCACCTTGAAGCCCGAGCTGGAACACCTGCGGTCGCAGGTCGCCGCGCAGGACGGCCTCATCTCTGAGAAGCTGTCTCTGCAGCGCCAGCTGAACACCGTCGAGGTCGAGCTCGAAAACGAGAAGCGCGCCACCCAGCGCGCCCTCGCCCGCTCCGAGAAGCAGAGCGAACGCGACGCCGAGCACCAGAACCAGATCAACGACCTCGAGAAGCAGCTGGCCGCCGAGAAGCGCGACCGCGAGAAGGCTGAGCGGGACGCCCAGAAGCTGCAGCGCGAGCTCGACTCCGAGAAGAAGGCGGCCGAGCGTGCCCAGACCAAGGAGCAGCAAAAGGCAGAGCGGGAGGCGAAGGACAGTGCAAAGGCCGACGAGCTCAAGGAGGAGCTGGCACAGAGCCAGCGTGAGGTGGAGGAGCTCCGAAAAGAAATGGCAAAGGAGAAACGCGAGCGCGAGAAGGCCGAAAAGGCCATCAACAAGACCCAGATGGACAACGAAGCCCAGCTCTCACTCGCCACCGAGCGCGCCGAAGCGTACAAGGCCAAGCTCAAGACCACTAAGGAGAAGCTAAAAGAGGCCCAGGCCGAGCTACAAATGGCCCAAGCCGCTGCCACCGCGAGACCCCCCGTCGAGGAAGTACCCAAGCCCTCCAAGAACCTTCGGAAGCGTGTCGCGCAGATGGATCTTGATGCCACGACGCTGGGCACTCCGGGAGACGGGCCAGCCGCGAAGAGATCGCGCAGTGCGGCTCCGGGCGACAAGTCCACCTTCTCCATTACGCCCTTTCTCAATCGTACAGCCAGCGTCGCCCCATCCAGCCCGATTCCGGAGGAGGAGTCCGAGCACGAAGGGGACAAGACCGAGGAAGTCGTCGCTGCTCAGGCGACACCCACCTCGAAATCCAAGAACGACAAAAAGACCAGCGCTGCCAAGTCTAAGCCTCTGGCACCCGTATCTACGAACAAGTCGTCGAACAGCAAAGCGTCGAAGCGTCAAAAAGCCGCTGTGCCATCGTTGGAGAAGGTTGCTGAGGAGGCCAACGACGAGGACGATGAAGAGCAGGAGAGCACGCCGCCGCGACCTCGACCTGCTAAGCAAAAGGAGAATGAGAAACCCGCTGCCTCCAAGGCGAAAAAGTCCACGACTGGCGCGACGATGCTGAAGCCAAAGGCCAAATCGGCCGCGAATCAACCCCGAAAGTCGCTCGCCTCGTTCCCTGCCTTCAACGATGATGATGATGGCGAGCCGGCCAAGAAAAAGAAGCGCAAGCTCGGTGGTGGCGAGAACAGCGTCCTTGGCAAGCCGACCCTCTTCGACATGGAGGATGAGGACCCTCGTCCTGCCAAGCCCATCCCTGGACGTGGAATTTTCGCGGCGAGGGCTTTGAACAAGACCATGGGCCTCAAGGGCAAGAGTGCAGCACTGGGAGGCACGCTAACGACTGCGGATGGCTTTACGTTCAGTCCGTTGAAGAAAGATAAAAGGGCCATGAGAGAGGCGTCTTACATGGCCTAAAATTGATTTGTTCGTACTTTGGAGTCTGGCATTGGGGCGGCGTTTCCCGGTTGGGTCGGAATTGTGGCTGGTTGGATGAATTGGAGTTATATCGTTTGGATATCGGATGGGACTGGTATCTCATTTATTGTTTCAATGTTCAAGATGTTCGAACACGTCTGTCCACTCATTGGTGAATCCACTCGGTTAGCTCTTTGCGGCTCATGCGAATGTTCTCGGTGCACACTGTGCTCAAGTCCTCATTCGCGTCCAGCTTCTTCAACTCGAAGAAACCTCCAAGCCGGGCCACGACAGACTAGAATCATAGTGGCTTCTGACGAGCCTACAATTGCACATGAATACGATCTTTATCAGACGTATGGTGCGGAAGCCTCGCGACTATATCAAGCGCCGCCCGACATGTGAAATTTGCTCTACCAAGAGGTATCTCCCTTATAGAAAACTGTAGCCAATACAGGCCACCAGAAAACTTGATGTAATGTACACGAATCTACCCCCAAAAAATGTATTGGCAATAACGTGCAGAGCTACAAATGAGGCCTCTGAGCTTGGAGTTTCGTAGCATGCGACAATGTAGTATCACCCATAAATGGATGGCCAGACCAAGAGCAACCAGACGGCGGAGGTCGCAATCCAGTGCCACGTAATTAACCATCCCAAATCAACATGGACGGAAGCGACCCCATACATACAAGCATCCGCGTCGCGACAGCAAGGGTTTCCCACAGGACTCGAACATCAGCAATGAGTGGATTCACTATTTTCCTTACAGAAGAATTCCCGAAGAGATACAACTCTTGCCTTTATGGCTATATCGAAGGTTCAACGTGTAGAGATGCTGATTGATCTCGAACGGCGCGAGACTGGATATTCAACTGGTCCATCAAGACTGCTTTAAGAGACTATTCTCCAGTTAAAAGAAGGCGCCGAAATAGTCACTGGTAGGTTTATCCATGATCTCAAACGCGAGACTCAATAGATTTGAAACTGCGTGTGACCTCCACATTAGTCAGTGCCCATGATCTCTCAACGCAAGGCTCAATGAGGCGAAGCGTAGTCTCCGTAAGTGACATAAAGAGGGGAAGCCAAGCAGGGCCTCCGTAACAGCAAGAACAGAGGCTTGAGGCCGACATGATGAAACTTGGCCAAAAGCTCTCCCAGGAGCAACTAATCTCTTAAACCAAGCGTCCGACTGATAGAAGAAGCGTCAGAGTTACATCAGTAGTTTATACGAGGTGGATTTTTAGAGGCCGTCTGCACTAACGCTCGAATTGTTACCTTAGTCCTATCACATGAACTAAGAATTAGAAGTTTATATATACATAAATAGCTTCGAGTTCGAACTAGAATTAGAAACCAACCACTTATCTCGTATATGCGCCACTGTTTTTTTTTTTTTCAAAAAAAAATATGGGAAAGTAGAATATTACGAAACTTAAAGTAAATCGTATATTGCAAACGTTTAAAGGAAAGTCGCGTTAAATTTTGGCAACATCCCATGTGCTCCTAGAGTGTGTTATTGTACTACTTGGTACATAGTTCAAGAGGAACGATATGAATATATTTCCTCTCACACTAAATCATCAGTGCTGTCAGTAGATACCTTTTTAGTCGAAAAACATTGCGAACATCTGCATTTCCGTCATTTCGATGTTGAATGCATCCCGCCTACGCAAGCTGTTGAAGTAAACGTCTAGACCTGGGATTTGAGTGGGGCATAGTTATATCTGGATCCTTACTATTCTTCACGCTAGCCTTCAGCTGAGATGACCCCCATGTATACGCTAGACCAGAATATGCGGGTATCCATCGATGACTGTATACGTATTTCTCGACGGTGCCTAATGGGAGGATCCTAACCCTGAATGTACGCCAAGGACCTGGACAGCAGCTGAAGGAAGTCGGAGGTGGGCCAAGCATCGAGCGACTGCCGGCCAGAAATAGTGACGGAGCGGCACATCTCAATGACTTCGGGCGCGGCGCATCGCAAACGGCAGGGGGCGATGCCGGCACCCGCAAATGCATCGACCGGGAGCAGCCCGGATCCTTGTGATACTATGTCACAAGTTTTCAGGTTGTTTCATTTTGAAGACGTCTCCCGGACTTGGAACAGCAGTGGCGACGAGGTCCGCGCTCCAGTATTGAAGATGCGCAGGATGATCCATGGAGGCAGAGATGTAGGAGCAAAAAACATATCGTGTTCGAAATGGCCAACCACTATCTATACGACGGGCTAAATCTTGCCCTGTCA
Organism: Lasiodiplodia theobromae; assembly: GCF_012971845.1. NCBI lineage: Eukaryota > Fungi > Ascomycota > Dothideomycetes > Botryosphaeriales > Botryosphaeriaceae > Lasiodiplodia > Lasiodiplodia theobromae. The sequence continues at coordinate 77,136 of NW_023336551.1, forward strand.
CGGAATTCCGCACCCTGAAAGTGTAGCAAAATTTCAACGAAGATAATTTCAAGCGTATCTTCATTCTTAAGGTATCTAGACACCGATGAAGATAATAATTCAAAAGCGAGAACCTTGACTTGCATGGTTCAAGGAGCTAGATCTGGCCCCTTGTAATTGGTCATTTTGAACAAGATGTGAGGGTTCCTTTATAATCACCCCTGGAATATACGTTGCCAGGTGGCTAATTACTAGGCGAAGTTCCTTTAATGATCAGTTAAGAAAATAAGGATTGATGCTGCAGCAGTATCAGTGCGGTACACCACCATGGCGAGGATACTCAAAGAAAAAAAAAAAAGAAGAGGAAGAGGTGAATTCCTGGGTTCAGCCGCAAAACAAATCTCTGGGCAACGGACTAATCGCTTGTCAGGGTACATTGTTCCCTTTTGCCGGGTGCGGGCCCGGGGAGATGGTCATGGGGTTACACCAAGACTGCATCCCGGTACAGGGGGACGCATGGCACAGTGGTACATGTTGCGAGACGGGCTGCAAGACCGTATCCAAGCTCTCGCCTGGACGTTTGTTTTGGCTCACCAAGCATCTCTTTCTTCTTCATTCCGGTGCAGCTCGAGCAGGAACCGTATTGCTTTGTGCTGCACGACGGGCCGGGGTTTTTTTCCGGAAGGGGAGAGAGGGTGTGGAACGACACATTAGCGTGACGCCTCAACATGGGGGTTTTCAGCCCGAGATCTAAATGCGAACCCATGTGATGCGAGGATCGATGAGCTTTGCTGCGGAGCTGACTCGCAATCATGCAGCTGAATGTCTCGGCGATGATGGGTCATGGATGCGGCTCGGGAAGGTGCAGATGCAACAACCGACCTCTCTCTTTTTGGAATGGGGCTTGCTGGATGTGTTAATGCTTATCAAAGTCCGACTGGGAATCAGGCTTGCACCCTCCTGTACGACGCACGTGATCATCGAAGCACATCATTGCCCGACTTTGAGAAATGTGTGCCTGCAAGGACGGCCGTTTATCGCTGAGGTTATACGCATCTATCCTAGAACGTCCTGGTTAGAAGGGCTTGGATGTGGACTGACGAGGTTTTGCAAATCCTGATTGAACATCCGCACGTGGATTAATAAGGAACCTGACGGGAAAGGTGACAGTCTCCAGTCTATCGACCGCGTTTGACCCCTGCTAAAGATACAAAAACTCCATCATGCTGAACCAAGTATACCATTGCGGCGATGGAAAAGGAAGGTTCCCTAACTATGCTCCCCAGCAGCACTTTCCGGTCGGCTCCTGCCATGCATCCCATTTCCCCCAAGCGCCGTTGCCCAAAAATCCGCTTCAAAAAGCAAATACAAAATAAACGGGTTATTTGCCCCCCGGAGACGCTCGTCTTACCGAGTGTAGCCTGTAGCAGATTGCTTCTCCTGCATGGGGCCAAACAAGAGACAACGTTGCTAGCAAAAGGCCCATAATATCTGGCGATATCGTTTCCGGCGTATGTGAGAGCGGCTGGCCTATCGCCGGGAGGCCGTGCACGTCCGTTGCCTACAAGTTCGATCGTCATCATTCGTGTCCTATGATTTCATCAACAACACTGGAAAGAAGCGTGCAACGCGACAGCCTCAGCCTGAGAGATCCACGTTGAATTCCCAGTTGCCTAGTCTCCGAGTTAGCACATCGCTTCCACTCCGCGGCCGAGTGTAGCCCTCACCTGACTTCAGATTGTCTGCCGTATCACTGAGTAGAATCACCCGCCGGCGGTTGCAGTACGACGTCTTGTCCATCATCTCGACCTTGAGGTCGGCGAGCTGATCGACAGGCTTCTCGAACATCTCGCTGAGGTTCTCGACGGCCATCTCGAGGTCCTTCTGGTTGTCCTCGAAGATTTCGGTCAAGTTGTTGCGGGCAAGGTAGTATGCGAACGCGTACGTCCACTTCAACGTCTGGCGGCATTGCTGGAGAGCCTGTGACGCCTGCTCGAGGAACTGCACCTCAATCCACGACATTCCCGACGACGTTTGGAGCTGCGTCATCTTTCTCTCCGTCTTGAGGTAGATGTCCTTGTCGAGCTTGGCGGATTGCTCGTGGTTCGCATAGCGGTTGTAGTAGTGCAGGTAGCGTTCGAGGGACTGCCGCGACTTGGCCTGCGCGTCGCGCGCCTCGTGGCCGCTCTTCTCCTCGTAGCGGTTGCAGTTGTACCAGCTGGTGCCGTGCTCGGACCAGACGCCCATGCACATCCAGCAGAACTCGTGGCGACACTTTCGGCAAGTCATGTGATTACAGCCTCCGTTCTTCTCAATCGTCGAGTGGCACTTTGGGCATTCCTTGGTGTTGGCCGAGATCCAATTGGCCGTCTCCGAGTCGTCCTCGCACTTCTTGAGCCACTTCTTCACCAAAGCGCACGGCGCCGGCTGGTGGTCGTTCAGCGAACAACCGAAGCAGAAGTGGTGCTTGCAATCGCAGATGACCGTGGGCACGATCCGTAAGAGGTCCCTCTGCTTCACCGGGCAATCCACGGCGAACTCGCAGTTCGGCGCCGGACACCACTTCAGGTTCTCCTTGTCGTCGACGTACGTCCTCGTCAGCAAGACGTGGTACCTGCAACGCCACCGTTAATCCATGGCAAATTGGATGCTGCTGTGAAAAATCTAGCGGGACATACCTATCCTTGAGATCCGCGGCGACCAGCAACTCCAGAGACTTGGAGTCCACTATCCGGTTGCAGTCGGTGCCCGGGCACTTGATGCGCGCCGCTTCGCCCTCGTCCTTTATTTTGGTGTAGAGATATTGCTTCCAGCACGGGACGCAAAACTTGTGGCCGCACTTCATGGCAAACGTGTCCAGCTCCGCGTCGTCGTCGGCGCAGATGTCGCACATGAAGTCCGCGCCTGCTTTCGAGATCTTCACGACCCCCTCGACATCGTCGCCGAGCCCGGCGTCCTCGAGCAGCTCCTCCTGCTTGTCCATGTACTGTTCGATGAGCCGCTCCTTGTTCCACCGCGCGTATCGTAGGAGGATGGCGGTCGATTCTGCGGGCTGGCCGAGGATCTGCGAGACCTCGTCGATGACGCGGTTCTGGTATGCTTGGATGTCGGCGGGGCTGTAGACCTTGAAGTCGACCTCGTACGACTTTTTGCTCGGCTTGATGTCCTTGTCCTGCGAGTCGAACGCGACGTCGGCGTCCTCTACGTCGAGGTCGGAGTCTGCGCCCTGGGTTAGCATCAAGGGCCGGCTCGCGGAGGGGCGACTGCGGGGCGGGAGGCGACGTACCGTCCTGTAGGCTCACGTCGCTGTCATCGTCGACCATGAAGTCGTCCTCGCTCGACTGCGGGCTGTTGAAGTCGTCGTCGGAATCCATCGAGGGCGAGGCTGTGGTGAGGGGGGTGGCTGGGAGAGCCTGTTTGGTCAAACGCGTCGAGGCGGTCTCTGGGCGTTTGTTGGGTAGGGTCGATACGGCGTCGGACTCGGAGGCCTTTCGCTTCTTGACGGCGGAAGGCGTGGTGGGTGGTGGTCAAGGAGCCGAATCCGCCGTGATGACGGAATCGGCTGCTCGCTGGGACGAAGGGAGGGTCGGGGTAGGAGAGAGAGAGAGCGACGGTCAGCGGTCACGCGCGGTGTGCTGGAGGGTGGCTTCGGTGTGGGTGAGGGTCGTGTGGCGGAGAGATGCACAAGAAGGCGGGCTGGTGAGGTGGGAGTCAGCTGGAGCGGTTGAAGGGTTGTCAGGCACACGCTGGCTAGGTCATGACAGTACGGGCAGCGATAGACGCACTGGCGGGCACAGCCAGCCGCTAGTGTTCGCCCGGAGGCAACCGCGTCTGCCTGCCGGCTTCATTTCCGGGGCCGCCCTGCGCAGAACTATAGTGCGAGTCACCTTGCGGCCGATGCCTGGCGCATTCGTTCCTTCCGTTACATATTTTTTTTCTTCTCCCTGGTCTTTTTCCTCCACCGTCCGGCGCTGTCGCCACGGCTCGAGTAGTAAGAGTCTCTTCGCCGGACATGCTCGCATGAACCTCGGCATGTCTGCAGATCAAAACGCTATCTAATCTACTCGTCGTCCTCCTCGTCGTCGTCCTCCTCCTCGCTGCTCTCCTCGTCCGACTGTGCTAGGAAATCGATAAACTGCTGCGTCTTGCCTCTGACCTTCTGTAGACCCTCGTTCTCGCTGGATTTGGGGTCCGACCACCACTGCTCAAACGCCTCGTCTTCCAACACGTCCATTTCGTATAGCTTCATCGATATGTGGAGCAGCATGCTGTCTCCCTCGTTGCGAGGTGCCAGGTCCGCCTGCAGCAGCAGTAGGAAGTCGATCTGGTCGACTTTGCTCGATGCGTCCTTGTCGAACATTGTCCGGGCGATGAGACTTTGGTGCGGGCTGAGCACCTGTTCTGTAGCCTGCTTGATGCCCTGTCCGGATTGGACAACCTCGGAAATGCGGCGCACCAGCGCTATGACGAGGGCGCGCCGCACCTGGTGCTCCGACGCGTTGGTAGTCATGCGCAGAGACGCCAGCTCCAGCTGAATGTTTGCCGAATCGTCGCCCTTTCGGAACGAGTCGAGCATGCTGTCGACCGCTTCGTGGTCGAAGTTGGCAGCGTGGTGGCTCGACGCGTCGGAATTGATCGAGACGAAGCTTCCTGCTCTCGACCTGTCGTGGTGCAGGCCATCACCGGAGATGTCCGACTCGGAATTGAGCGTAGAGATCGACTCAGCGGACAAAGAGAGGTGCGCAAGATTGTAGACTGCATCACGTCAGCAACACGCCCGCCAGGCGCCCGTTCGGGGGGCCACTTACTCGACTTCTTCGGCACGAGGCCTTCGACGATCTCGTCTACGTCGTCCTCGTCCGGGTCGACATATTCGATGCCGTCGCCCTTTTCGCCGACGACCTTGGGGTCCGGCGCCGCCCTCTCGACGTCCTCGCCTTCTTCCCTCTTCCTCTTCGCGCGCGTGATCCTGCTCGACCCGTCGACGGTGATACCGTCCGCTATCCGCACGCCGTACGAGATGAGAGCCCCAGGTTCGACTGTGCACTTTTTGCCGATGCTCGCCTCGTTGGCAATGACGGCCTTCCTGATGACGGTGTCGTCACCAATCACCGCGTTGTCCCAGATGTACGCCCCTTCGATGGTGACGTTCCTTCCGATGTAGCACATGCGGCCGATGATGCTGTTCGACACGACGCTGCCGTCCCCGATGCTGCTGTCCTTGCCGATGACCGTGCCGCGATTGATCACGCATGACCGTGCCAGGATGACGCCGTCCTCCTTGTAGATGTTGCCCTTTTGAAACCGGTACGTCTGGCCGCGGAGGAGGTTGCTGTCCGGGCAGAGCGGATACGCCCACCGGGAGATGACGTCCTGGCTCACCGAATCGTACGCGTGGAGATTCCGCACGCGCGCTGCGTAGTGATCGTCCACGATGTGGGTGTGGATCGTCTTGCCGTTCAGCTCGTAGTCTTTCAGCACGCTGTGCAGGAAACCCCTCCGTGGGGCTTGGAAATCGAAGTTGTCGCTCCACAGCGCGAGGACGTCCGGAGTGCAAATGTCGATGCCGCAGTCGATCAGGTCGTTGCGGACCTCGAGCTCCGTGTTTTCGGCGAGTAAGTCCGGGGCGATGCTGACGAAATGCTTTTCCGAATGTTCTCTGGAGTGCATTTGCTCAAAGTGCAAGCAGCGATCCTTGGTCGGGTCGATGACGAAAACAGGCCGCGATTCCTGCGCCTTGGTGCGGTGGACTGCACCCGCTTCCCTCAAGACCATGGTCATGATTGCGTTCTTGTCCTTTGCCCGCCGCGCCCTGTGCGCTGCGAGCGCCGCTTCGAGCGGCAGGTTGCTGATGACGTCGCCGTACACTATGAGGAAATCTCCCACAAGGAATCCGCGGTGGTCGAGGTCACGCATGGCATCGCCGATCGTGTGGGAGGCTGACCGCACGAGCTCGACCTTCGAGAAGGGCGACGAGGGCGAATACCATTTCGAATTCCTGGCGGCTCCCGTGTCAGCGATGCCGCCGAAAATTCTTCGTCGATGCCGGCGGCTCCGTGGCACCTACTGAATGTACTCTTCGACGAGGTCGGTGTGGGCGCCGCAGCACACAAAGACCTCTTCGACGCCAGCATTTGCGAGAAATTCGAAGGTGTACTCGATGAGCGGGGTGTTCGCGAGAGGGAGAAGACACTACCAACGGCCGCACGTCAGTGTCTGTGAGCACGCCTGTAGAGCGGCGAGGCCGACGTACCCGGGGTCGTTCGAGGGTGAAGGGGTTAAAGCGCGTCTCGAACGGATCAGCGAGTATCTGGCAGCGAGCTTAGTATGACGCAGTGGTGGCTCGTTGCCGCGACGGAACTCACCACAGCCTGAAGAGGATCCTCGACCTCTTCCTCCGCGGACCGCTGCCGGTCATTGGAAGCGCCTTTCTTCGCCTTGGGTCCCATGGTGCGTGGCGGTCGGCGGACGGTGTTGTAGAGTCGCGGTGGTGTTTTCTCCAAAGCGCGGGTTGACTCAAAGCGGCGGCATGTGCATGACTCGTTTGTTAGCGGCTGCGCGGGGATGCTACAAGAAGACAATCCGAAAGATTAGAACTCTTTCGCCACAGTAAAATTCAACAGGCCTAGCCAACTTGCGAGCAGGTCTCGACTATTGCTACATGTTGAACGTTCTACACAAATGTACAGTGAATCCCGCCCTCCCTGACCATGCGCTTAGTTTCGAGCCGCTCTTATTGTGACAGCAACTTTGAAATGGCAACGGTAGATTGTCATCATCTGCCTCGATTGGTACGAGCAACGCCAAAATTGGACAATGGGCGCCTGATCCCGGAGACTCGCCTTAACCCCCGAAATACCCGATCCCGTTGACGCCGTTGCCGTTCGACCGCTCCCGGCGGCCCAAGGCCATGGTTCGCCTTTGCGTTCCCCCTCTAGATTTGGTTTTATTTCTCCGTATCGTAGATTTTCCCGTGGTATGCTCGTTCGACCGAAGAGCAAAATCCCTCCTTTCCTCCCTTGGCACAGCCTCGACGAGCTTGCTCTGGACAGACAAAATGGTGGAGCAGAAATTGAAACCAAAACACCAGATGCATCGAGGAAAACACCCAATAACATATCCTCCCTTGCGCCTGACGTATTGAAAAAAATCCCTACAAAAAATCCGATACCGCTTCCAGTGTTATCGTGGCCTCTGCATTGGATTCATGGCTTGGGGTTGCAGCTGTGCGTTGGCGTAGAGCTGCTGCCGCTTATTCGGTGCGTTCATGTCGTCTCCTCCGGATATTTCAGATATCTGTCTTCGGTGCTGAGCGCTCGCTTGCCGCGCTCCCATGGCCAACTGAGGTGACGTGTTATACTGCATGCCGGCCTGCAGAGGTGCAGCACCGGGCGGGACTCCGTAGGCCCCGGGGTGGCCGGGGACGGTGTTCATATACTCATCCGCAACGGAGCTTCCGACGGGCGAGACGCCTGGAATCTGGCTCGGGGAGTTCCAATTGCTGCCGGTCGTGGGCGACTTGGCGGGCGAGTCCTCGTCCTTGAGAGATGGCCTGTTGGAGCTCTGCGGCAGCGGTTGGGGCGCTTGCACCGCCGGGGGGACCATGGCGTCCATGCCGTGACCCGGCTTCTTCAAGTGCGCGAGATGCTTCTCGAGCATCTGCAGTAAACCCTCTTTCGTGAAAGGCTTTGGCAACACGTCGTTCATACCTGTCGAGCGTTAGCTGAAGACTTTGTGACGTTCGCAGGCGCACTCACCATGCTGAAAGTACATCGAAATGTCGTCGCTACGAATGTTGGACGTCATGGCAATGATCGGCGTCGAATCGAATTGCCGGATCAAGTGACAAGCGGACACTCCGTCCAGATTGGGCATGATGATATCCATGAGAACCAAGTCGTACTTCGAGCCCTGGTTCATCTTGTTGACTGCCTCCAAACCGTCCAACTGGCCGAGAATCAGCATGGAAACATTCCGACCGGCCTCGGGCAAATACTTACCGCGCTGTCGATGGCGCAATTGAAAGCGTAGAGAAATTTGCTCCCGATGCGTCGGCACGTGTGATCATCTTCGACCAGCAGGATCTGAGGCTGCCGGATCCAACCCGGATCGACTTGAGCGCTCTTCTTCCGCTGCTCCGCGGTACGGAATCTGTGGTCGTTGTTGCCGCTGCTGCTGCCGCCGCCTCCGCCGCCGCTGTTGCCTTCGACGGGTTTGGTGGGCATCGGATAAGGGATGTTGTTGATGTGTTCGCTGTACATGGGATCGATGCCGTTGTTCTGTCCAACAGGGTACACGAGGGAATCGATATCGCCCAGCCGCATGGAAGTGGAAGAGCTCGCCGAGTGGGGCGCGGCGTTGCGGCTGGCCGGGCGGTTGCCGTTGCGGAGCAGGTCCGGAGGTGGTGTGGTGAGGGTCCCGTTCATGCGCATGGCCAGCTCGTTCATGTGCTCCAGGTTGCGCGGGTTGAGCATCACGTCGGCGTTCGTTTCGCTGAGCAGTTTCGAAGCGTGCTGGAGCGGCGAGGCGGGACCATCATCTTCCATGGACGGCATCTGCTGATTCGAGGGGTCCATGTTTCCGTTCTGCGCCCCGGAACCGTCCCCGGGGAACGGGTTGACCAACCTGCTGTCCCTCCTCCGTTGAGCGTCGACCGAATGCAAGAAGCTCATGACGCTCTGCATGATGTGCTCGTGGTTGACAATCGTCTTCTGCATCCCCATCAATTCCTGGAGGAGCATCGAGTGGTGGATGCTCAACTCGTTGTAACGCTCCTGCAGTTGCTGCAGCTGCTGTTGCGTCGCCATCAGCTGCGTGTTGAACATGTCCATCTGCTGCGTCGGAATGACCATGTCCTCGGCGTTGGTGGCGGGCTTCCTCGGCGCAGGCGCTTTCCTTCGAATGTTATCCAGGGCATCTTTATTGTTCATCTTGAAATCCGGGTGCTTGAACTCCCAGGCCTGGTTTCGCTGCGCTTAGCATCGTCTTGCGTCACGGCCGTCGACTTTGTGTACTCACTCCTGCGCCATAGGGCGACTGTCCGTTCTCCTCGTTGTTGTGCCGGACCTTGTGGAAATCGTACTTGTTAAGCTGTCTGACGAAACTAGCGAAGTTGCTGTGCTTGAAATGTTTGGGCAGTATGTGCTTGGTAAACTTTTCGTTCTGCGCCCAGAGTCGTCAGTACCGGCGCCAAGGGGGCGTGTGGTCGCGGCGGGCCATTACCTCCAAAACGACAAAACTGTCACCCTCGTTTCCCCATCGCACGACACTCTCGTCGGAGGGGTTTTCCAGCATCCTGCAGCGATGGTCAATGGACGAACTCAAGAGGACGAAATCCAGCCCAGGAGGGGACGCACTTGTACAGCTTGCGAACCTGTTGCAGCGGGTTAGCAGGGCGGATCGCGCGGGGGGAGAGACGGGAGGGCACGCGCTCGCGCGCGCGCGTGCGCGTCTGCGTCTGCGGGAGGGCATCACTCACGAAGTCGCTCGAATTGGAGCCGCCACCACCGCCGGCGCCTCCTTGACTGGTCGTGTTGCTGGAGTCCATGGCGTCTCGGGCTCGGATGCGGTCGCGCGCCGTTGGCGGGTCGTTGGAGCTTCGCGGAGACAGCCGCAGCGGGCCAGCGTGGACGGCAACGCTCTAGGACGGGATCGATGCCTGGACGCAATGACGCTGGATGGGGTCGCGAGCGTGGGTTCGGCGGGCGCGACGGTCGGTCGTCGTGCGGCAGACGGGCCGTCGCAGGCAGGGGTGCCCGTCTACGTCAAGAGCCCGACGGCCAGGGACGGGCAGGCACGGGAATAAGGTTGGAGAGGCTGAAGCCTGTCGCAATGCGATGGGATGCGCGCGGGATGGGGTCCGGTGGATGCAGGACTCGAAGAGCGAGGACTTAGAGTCCAGAGGGATGAGGTGGGCTCGGAGGAGGCAGGCGCGAGCCTCGACGGTATTGGCGGGCGGCGGCCGGTGCTAGAGGAGCGCTACCAGATGGACACGGCCTCAGCTGCGCGGCAGCTCTGGCGAGCGAGCTTGGGACGCGGGGAGGACTCGACAGGCTGGGACGCAGCGGGGCCTTGGCGTGCGATGCGTGAAGGGAGAGAGAGCGCCGTGGGCCAGCTGATCGGGCACAGAAGGGCTGCTGGTTCTGGGAAGGCGCGTCGAGCGAGCGCCTTTGTTGCGCGCAACAACGACCTATGGCGGCGGGCAGTCAAGGCTGACCAGCACGATCGGCGCGGCAGTCGAAAGAGAGGGCCGCTGCCACGCTGGTTTGGATCGCGCAGCGCGCCGGCGACGCTGAAAAGTCTGAGGCGACGCCGTGACGCCTGCAGCCCCCGCCGATTCGCCAGTGAGGCGGCGTAGCAGCGCGCGGCCGCGCTCCCGGGAGATGCGGGCGGTGCGATCTTCATTTCAGATTGCCCCTCTCGATCGAGTTTCCAGCAAAGTGTCAGCGGTGCGTCGTCCTGAGTCCCACCCGCGGCACCTTGCCCGGCCTGCGCTCGCTTAACAGCCCCGGCAGCCCTCTCCGCCTGCCAGCGCTGTGACGTCTAGGTCCGGCGCCTGCGTGCTCGCAACACCGCCGCCACTCTACCACGATGCTTGCTGCCCGTCGTATTCCTGCCGCCCTGCCGCGCCTCGTGCGCCCCCGCGCCGCCCAGTTCCACGCCTCTGCCCGTGCCTGTGTGCGCGTGGGCGATGCCGTGCCCGACGTCGAGCTCATGGAAGCCAGCCCTGGCAACAAGCTCAGCATCGCCAAGGAGCTGAAAGGCAAGGGACTTGTGAGTCTTTGCGCGCCCCCCGGCTGCGTCCTCGCCCCGCCGCCGCCCCGCTGACACTCTTTGATCGCGCCCCAGATCATCGGCGTCCCGGCAGCGTACAGTAAGAGAGTTGCTTTTTCCGGAGCTGTGTGACGGTGCCGGTTGCTGACCCCCGTCCCCTAGGCCCGGCATGCTCGTCGAGCCATATCCCGGGATACATCTCGCATCCCAAGCTGGCTGCTGCCGGCCAGGTGTTTGTTGTCTCAGTCAACGACCCCTTCGTGTAAGGCTCTCTTGTCTCTCTCGGCCGAATCTTCAGCGTTGTCGTACTCACTAGGCCCAACAGAATGAAGGCGTGGGGCGATGTTCTTGATCCTGCCGGCAAGAGTGGCGTATGAATCAGTCTTGCATCCTGCTGTTGTATCCCTCCATTGACGGCCTCCCAGATCCGCTTCATTGCCGACCCTGCCGGCTCCTTCACCAAGGCCCTGGATCTCTCCTTCGACAGCCGTGCCATCTTTGGCAACGAGCGCAGCAAGCGTTATGCGCTTGTCGTCGAGGACGGTAAGGTTAAGGAGGCTCACGTCGAGCCTGACAACACCGGCGTCAACGGTACGAGTCTTTCGAGCGCCTCGTCAGCATTGTGTACTAACGAGGATGGTAGTCTCCGCGGCGGACAAGGTTTTGGGTTGATTCATCTAGACCAATTATGCGCCAATGGAGATGTGAAATATGACAGTGGTGCCTTCAAAGTGTACTGTGTGCCGATCAGCCCGAACGTGACGTTGGGAAACTACAGAGGGGTGCTGCAGCCGATGGCTAGCGCGAAGAATAGCAGGGTTATAGAACATAGCGTAACTGTGCCCCAGCTCTTTCTTAGAAAAAGAGCATATGTGGGCAGCTGAAGCTATCGTCCGGACGGGTATGTAGAATTTTTAATTCGACATTCTCGTCCGGACGATAGCTTCATCTACCCATGACATGAGCAAAACACAAACCCACGCCAGCCATCGGCTGCGAGAGGGGACTGTACTCACAAGAGGTCCCGACCCCCTGAGCTTTGAACCGGGAACGGCTTCAAGGGAATGTAGAATGCTTTGTGCTACGGGGTGACAGACCCTGCATCGTGCTACAGCCGCAACGATTCTTCAACCTTAATTCCCAGAGACTTTGCTGTTTCAATTCTCGGGAATGAAGTTCGTAGCAACAGCCATCGTGTTGCCGTTTTCGAGTGGAAAACCATGGCATCGCATCGACCCCCGCTGGCCGCTCCCTCCTCCATTCGACCAGAGCAATTCGCCAAAGGGCGCTTCGAAAAGGCCACGCCAGCTGTAGCGCCGGCCATTGACTGAAGGATGCTGACGTCACTTCTCTCCGCAGATAATGGCACCACCCTTGCGGGATTCGGGGCCTGCCTGGGCGGTCCTCGCTAGCGACAAAGCGGAAGTGGGGTCCTGCCAGTCAATTCCAGTAAAAAGACCCATTCTCGAGACGAGTGTTTGCAAGTACCTATGTGGTATCGCACAATGCGTGTGACCTGAGGCTGCGCCAACCTGGCACCTGGTTCAAGCGGGCAGCTCGCCGCGCCGGCGCGGCCCGTTCTTCCGCCCACCGTGCTGCGCCTATGAGACGCGTCGGCGCGTCGCCCAGCTCCACGCGTCAGCACGTCGCACAACATGCTCTCAACATCGCAGCTTCCAATGCAAATACAAGCTGCTTGATGCGACTTCTCCACACTAACCTACCGATAGCGCTTACCACTGTGCTCAGCAATGAAAACAGACATACGCGCATACTTTGCGCCTAGCCGCGCACGCTCGTCTCCCACAGCGAATCTCACCAACAGTGACAACGTTGCTAGCAAGGCGAACAATAACAGAATGTCCAAGAAGCGCTCAAGTGCCCAGGCGCAACTGCCGCCCGGACCAATCGGAGTTTTTACTCACGTTGCTAGTACGTACCACGCTTTCCCTATCTCACATCGTGTGGACGACCAAGGCCGCCAGCCATAATGCCTGCGTAGTAGTCTAAATGACACTGACGCTCCATTCGCAGTCCCTGTTCGAGCCAAAAGAGTCAAGCCCAGCGTCGCATTCCACGTCGAACATGCGACCACCTCTTTGCCAACCCCACAAGGTTCCTCGGATGAGGCAAAACGTCCTCCGTTACGCCGTGCTAGAAACGGACGGGTGTCATATGCCGAACTGGCTCCCCCACCTGACGAGAGCGACGCCGGTGACGCTATTGACGATGACGAGGAGTCCGACTATGCAGAGCCCGAGGCCCCGGCTTCACCTCCATCTGAAGAGTTTGATTCGGATTCAGAACCGACCGCGAGTGCCGAGTCCGACACCAGTGCAGATGAGCGCGGCGCCGAAGTCATGGACCTGGATGACGAGCCCGAAATTTCCGTGCAGAACGCGCCTCCTAAGCCTCAAAGAGCCAAGAGGAAGGATGCCGCCAGCAAAAGGCCGGCTAGGCCGCGCAGCATCGACGCGAGTCTTCCGCCATTGTCAAGCATCGAAGAGATCTTCAAGGACATCACGGAGCGCGCGATGAGCAAGGGTCTCCGCAAGACGTTAAAGGCACTCAACCGTCACGAACTTCGAATTGCTACCATGTGTTCCGGAACAGAAAGCCCGGTCCTAGCCCTTCAGCTCGTGTCCGATGCCCTGCAGAAAAACGGCAACGCGTTGGGCCTCAGACACGTCTTTAGCGCGGAGATTGTACCAAAAAAGCAGGCCTACATCGAACGGAACTTTCACCCGCCAATTATATTCAGGGACATCCGGGAGCTTACGAAAGAGGATGCATTCGAGGCGGGGGCGTAAGTATCACAGACTACATCTGCATGGGTATGTGCTAACAGGTCCCAGGACAAACGTGTACGGCGCAAAAGTGGCGATTCCGGGAGACGTCGACCTCCTCGTAGCCGGTTTCTCTTGCGTCGATTTCTCTGCTCTCAATAATAAGGGAAAGACATTAAACGAAAAGGGAGAGTCTCGGGATACTCTCGAGGCGATCTTGAGCTACGCCGAAAAGTGGAAGCCCAAGATCATCGTCTTGGAAAACGTCTACGGAGCACCTTGGCCAAAGTGCGTCAAGCGTGCGGAGAAGGTTGGTTACGCGGCGGATTTCGTGCGCGTGGATACGAAGGACTACTATCTGCCGCACACCCGTACGCGTGGATACATGGTGTGCATCCACAAAGAGCAGTTCCCTGGGCCTGGGAGTGCGCGCACGGCTGTGAGCCAATGGAAGGACCTAATGCAAGATTTCAAACGTCGCGCGAGCGCCCCGGCGTCCGATTTCCTCCTACCTGCTGACGACCACCGAGTACACCAATTCAACTCCCAGCTCACTACCCAGTACAGACAAGACGCAAAAGACAGGACGGTCAATTGGGATGCCTGCCGCATTCGACACCAAAAGGTGCGGCGAACGGATGGCCTCGGCAACCAACGACCAATTACCCAGTGGATCGACGGGGGCACATGCGTCACTTTTGAGAATGCACACAAGATGTGGTTTCAGAAGCAGGTCGAAAGGGTGTGGGACTCGATCGAGATTCGTTTTCTCCGCGCCGCAAAGGACAACGGTAGCAGCGCGCCCGGATACGATCCCGCGTTCAAAACCTCGATAATGGAGTTGAGCCAGAACGTGGACAGGTTCGCCCAGGAGATGCCGTTCGGCATATGCTCCTGCATCACCCCCTCTGGTATATTCTATCTCACCGATCGCGGTGGTCCTCTGACACCCTACGAAACGCTGGCTCTCCAGGGGCTTCCTTTGGACAAGATATCCTTTACCATCGAGACTATGCGTGAGCTACAGGACCTTGCGGGCAACGCTATGAGTTCGACCGTCGTCGGCATTGCACAGATAGCGGCCCTTATCGTGGCATCCCCAATGCTCAAGCAAGCCAGTCCGCCGGCGACATCCGAACCGGCGACATCTTCCCAAATCGATTCGTCCATGCGAGGAAAGGGAGATCTACGACCGGTAGAGCACAAAGACCTCAATCCCTCGGAATTCTCCGTCGGTCGGCTCTGCGAGGACGCATCGAATAGCATCCGACTCTGCCGTTGCGAGGGTCGATTTGGGAGCACGGACCAAGAAGTACTCGTGTGCAAGAAGTGTGAGCATACCGTATGCCGTAAGTGTAAAAGTAAACCATTACATGATCTTAAGACCGGACTGTTCAACCGCACAATCACCGCTCACGAGTTCGAGCTGCGCTGGAAACATCATTTTCCCTCGAAGCTGCGGTTTACAGCGAAATGCCACCTCCCTAGCCTGAAAAATGGGAACCAAGTAGACGAGGGTCTCTGCGATAAGTATTTTGACATGGTGTCCGAGGCTCTTGACGAGCAATTCGAGTTTCAACATTTCCAGCGAACCTCGAAATGGGCTGTCCATTACGAGTCGCCCCGGGCCATCTTGAAGCTTGAAATTGGCCGCGAAGCAGTATGGCTTCTGTTCGTCAAGGCTCCCGCCCATTTGGCTGGAGACGATCCGCTCAGAGATCTCCTAAGGTCGCCCGTCGCTCGTGCCAAGCTACCGATTGATCTGGACACGAATGGCCACGACGATTGTTGGGCGGATCATTGGGAATGGTTCGTCCCTTCGAGCCGCCGTTTTCAAGTCTCTGTCCAGGGAAGTGAGGAATTCAATCGATCCTGGAGGGCTGTGTATGGGCTTGTCGAGTACCAGAAAGAGACGGTGCCACAGCAGCTCAAGGTGTCAATTTCTGCAGACGATGCAAAGCTTTTACCCCAGGATATTTCTGGGACTTACGAGCACCTGCCGGATTGTGGCACGGCTTGCTCGAGTTTGTATCGTAGGTTGTCCTGTTCTGACGAGGTCCCTGAAGCCGCCCCCTTGTACCTTTTCCTAGATCCTTCGCCGATTGGTCCTGTGGATCAGGACTCCATTGTATTTTCTAACGGACACGAACGTCTGGAGAGCAACGAGCAAAGAGAAGTGGTCACCCGTCTGAAGCCTTCGTTCCGGCCCTGGAACCGGAAATCATTCGAGACCGAGGGCAGTCTTGCTGGGCTCTGGGTACAGGAGGACGCGTCAAAGCTTCACGCGTCACGCGACATTCTCGTCGTCAAAGGCCCGAACAGCAGTCGTGATTGGGGCACGAAAGTGTCTCAAGAATGCTCGCAAAGTCTCGCGGTTCTGAGTTTGAAGTTCCAAGTTGAGGAGAATAACGAATTAAGGGAGCGCCGTTTCGATGAGCGCAATGGAGCAGCGTTCATCAAGAGTTTTTCGTGGGTTCTCGCGACCAACGCGCACCTTCCCAGCCTGAAAGAGTGGCGAAGGCTCGACATTGGTGATATCGTCGGACTTTGCGATACGTGTGGTCCCGTGCTACCGTCAGTCCGGTGGGCCCTGTCAGACTCCGGGCGAGGGAAGACCAAGAGTACCTTTGTCGCTCAGGAGGACCCCGAAGAAGCCGCTCGGTACGAGCTCGGCATGAAAGCGCGTCCGCATATTCTCGACATGACAACGGCGGTGAATGGGTCCAACATCTGCCACTTGCAGATCGGGCTGAATGTTGTTGCTTTGGCTCACAGGGCACTCGCTCATCTCCATCCCCGTCGAGGGAACCCAGTCCTCGCGTGGAAGCTGACCACCGAGTACGTGCCTCCGGCGGCGCCGGACCTTCGGCCTTTTCGACTGTTGAGCAACATCCTCGATCGTGAACACGACCAACCGAGGAACTTCCGCCTCGACCTTCGGCCCGCTCAGCGGAGGTCCCTTTCCTGGATGAGACAGCAGGAAAATGGCAAGCATTTTGCTGTGCAGGAAATCGCGGAAGAAGTCATTGAGCCAATGCGTTGGAGAATGGAAGCCAAGGCTGAGATCGACATGACAGTCAAGGGTGGTGTCGTCGCCGATCAAGTGTCGTATGGCAAGACCATCACATCCCTGGCGCTCGTTCACGCGGGGTTTTGCGAATCTCAAGACGTTCCCAGCGGCGACGAGGGATTGATCCCTTTGAAAGCAACGCTGATTCTTGTCCCGAACAACTTGCCCAATCAATGGATGCAAGAGGCGTTGAAATGTCTGCCGAGCGAAGACTACGCTTCTGGGGAAATCCTGAAGATCAGGAACGCTAACGAGCTCAAGAATTTGCGTATTCAAGACTTCAGACGCGCGAAGATCATCATCGCCTCGTTCTCTCTGCTTGGCAAGGATTTTTACGCTCAGCAGCTCGCCAACGTCTCGGCCGTTCCAGAGACACCCATGTCGGAGGGGCGTCAATACGATGCGTGGTTAAAGTACTGCCTCAAACGGATCCCGGACGCGAATGACCAGCTGAGACGCCTTGGTGTTTCCTCGTTCAAGCGGTACCTCAAAGACGAACTTGAAAAGACGAAGTCCCTTAAAGACTTCACCGGAATCATGCCCTCGAAGCGTACGAAGGGGGCGAACTACAAGAGCCTCGAGGAGCTAGAGGGCAGCAGCAAGCAAACGGCCAAAAATAGCCATCCCAAAGCGCCGGCGGCTGTCAATGCGTACGCGCCAAGGGATGACTGGGAGCGGTGGGAATTCCCGGTCTTCCATCAATTCAGCTTCAACCGCATAATCATAGACGAGTTCCACTACCTCCGCGATAGAGATTACACTGCTCTGGTCACCCTGTCAGCGGAGAAAAGGTGGATCCTTTCTGGAACGCCGCCGCTTGGAGACTTTGCAGATGTAAAGCGTTTCGCCGCTTTCTTAGGAGTCAACCTAGGGATCGACTTAGACACGCCAGGCGTAATAACGCGAGAGAACTCGAAGCAGATGCGGAAGGAGAAGACGAGCTTCGAACTCTTTCAGGCGTTCAGCGAGAGGCGCTCGCCGACGTGGCACGAAACTCGGCACCAACACGCGCAAGATTTTCTGGATTGCTTTGCTCGCCAGAACTCCGCCGACATCGGTGATGTCAAGTGCTACGAGAGTCTGCAGTCTGTCCCGTTGGCGCTCGACCATCGCGCAGATTACGAAGAGCTGTCCTCGTACCTCAAGGGACGGAACATGACCATGACTGGCCTCTCGGGCGCGGAGATAGGTGACCGAGCGAAAAAGATACGGCAGAGTATGCGCGGTTTTGAAACGGCCGAGGAAGCGCTTGTCAATTGCTGTAGTGTGCGCACGGCCGAAACGAGCGATGTATCAGCATGTACAAACCTCATCGGGCAGCGCGGAACGGAGTTGAACGAGCAGACGAAAAGGCTGTGGGACTACATCCTCGAAGCAGCCACTCTCGCCAAACGTAGCGGGGATCCGAACTCAGAATGGAAGGGGTGGACAGAGAGATACCGAGGGGAATTGAGCACAACTGCAGACCCAAAGTCTCACGCCGAAATCAGAAAGATGATCCTAAAAGCTGAGAAACAATGCGCCGGGGTTGTCAACACGCAATCTGCGAATGCTGCAGCCAACTTGCAGAAGCTCGTGCGAACCAAGGTTGGTGGAGAAGCCCGCAAGTTTACAAACATGCGCAGGTCCGTTCGCTACGCGCGCTCTGTGTTAAAGGTTAAATCAGCACTCTTGGAGGGGAAGGACTTGAAGTGCGAATGCGGCGACGCTCCTCACACGGCACCTGCCTTGTTCACCTCAATCATCGTCGGGTGTGGTCATGTTGTTTGTCACGATTGCCTGGACGATGGTATGGCCAAAGAGAGATGTGGCGTCGTCGGGTGCGAGATGGAGATTCGAGAGCACGGAGTTCTCGACGCAGAGACTTTGCGGAGGTGCGAGGACACTGCTCCTCGTGTAGAGAGCTTCGGTTCGAAACTGGACAGCGTGATCAAGTTGCTGAAGTCGATCCCCGACGAGGAACAGGCTATCATCTTCGTGCAATCCTACAGCATGATGTCAAAGGTCGATGAAGCACTTTCGGCCCGAGAAGTTTCTCTATACGCCATTGATCGAGTGTCTGAAAGCGCAACTGATAAGATTGAAGCTTTCGTGAAGAACTCGCGGTACACGGACAGCGATAAGACGAAGCTGAATAGTGAGTTTGGCAAGGTCCTGATTCTTAACTTGGGAGACGAATCGGCCTCTGGAATGTAAGTTTTTAAGAGCGATGCCGAAGATTCAAGACTGACACAGCACAGGAACCTCGTCAACGCGAATCACGTAATCTTCCTCTCGCCGCTCCTCACCAGTACGAGTCAAAAATACCACGCGGCCATGATCCAGTCGATCGGACGGGCGAGGCGATATGGACAGCAGAGACCAGTTCACGTGTACCGGTTCATTGCACCGCACACGATTGACGTGGATATTCTGGAACAGCGGGAGCAGAGAAGCGAAGCGTTGGGCTCTCAGCCTCAAGAAATGAGGATGCCGGGCGACACGGCGCATGAACACGTGCAGGTGATTGAAGATGCCAAAAGAGGCATGATGGTGGTGCCAAGGTCATGGATCGAAGACATAGGTCAGGCACACAGCCACGGGATTCTCACAAAGGTTTCCAGCGCCGAAGAAGTCGAGCGGTTCAATTCGCTCTCGAGATTCTCTGACGCATTCGCTGAAGAAGCCTAAAGTCGAGGCGTTCGCTGAAGAAGCTTAGGATTGTAAAAAGTCACATGGAAGCAGGATTGTTTTGTTGTGGTGGTCAAGGCGTTTGGAGGATTCATGGATCGGGCGGCGCGGTGTGGAGCATTGTCTGCGTTGTCAACGAGCGAGTCAGACCGCATGTCCGGATACCGCCACGCTTGCCCTTCTCGGTCGGGTGTGGCTGGGCGGTCATGCGCGCAACAGGCCGGAAACATGGCATGGAGGAAAAGCGTTCGGGGTGGTTTCAGGGAATGCGTTTGGAATTCTCAAGGATAGCTATAGCGCGGGAGGGAAAAGCTTGAACAACCGGGCCGTCTTTTGTTGTCGGCACAACAACAACAAACAATACTATTGACACCATCGCCCTCTCGTGGGACTGCGACTCGCGGATGCCGTGCTGCTACTCGTCGCCTTGTTTGTCGGTGCCCAGCAGCAGCGCTCAGACGTCGTAGCCCCGGACCCACGGCAATCCCGCCGAGAGATCTGGTTTCGCACCAAGGTCAGCAGGGAACCATCAACTGCCCAGTCTCAACACCACCGCCAAATGAACCGTCCGGCTTTCCCCGCCGTTCTCCGTCCGTTTTCCTTGCCGCGCCGCGCCCGTCGCCCTCTACTTTATCCCATTGCGTCACACCTCATCGGGTAACGGATGGTGCGCTAGCACTTCGGTTGTGGCACGCCGCACGAGCGCCGGCAAACAACATACAATCCTTGAGTAAGTGGTAATGCCCAATACCCGTTCCGGAAATTGCGATTGTGAAATCCTTCGCGAATGGTGCACTGGAGCAACCGCTTCAAGCTCGGCGGTGTATTTTCTGATCACGATTCTTATATGTACTGTACCTGCCTCGCCAGTTCGAGGAGGAGCGTGGTGTCTTTCCCAGACTCGGGAAGAGTGCATTTAAGCAAGACTTGGTCCGCCATCGTCAGCATTAATATATCATCTTTACTAACGGACTCTCAAGTCACAATCGGTCTTTCTGGAGTGAAGCCCGACCATCTGAATGCCATCTACCACATTTTTATGTCCAGGATACGGCCTTTCGACGACTCATCTCCTGGCCAACATGGATCCAGACGCTACCCAACCGCCGTTCACCGCCAGCACGGACACTATACCGGAGCAAGATGAGCCCAACTCTGCGGACCTGTCATCCGCCTGTCAGAAATTTGCAGATGACGAGATTAGCGTGATCCGGCTGCGGCCATCAACGCAGAAGCCGTGCAACAGCATACCAGATACCACCTCTTGTGCGGCAACTGCACCTCCGTCCAAAAGTTACAGTCGGCGCAGTCCATCCAAGGGGCGGCGCAAGTCCATCGACGGCCGGCCACTCACCCGCAGCACCACCAGGGTATCGGTGCGCATGAAACCCCGGTCGACTCCAGCATCCATGGCCACAGTCACTCCTCAGCCGGGCCCGGAAACTTCTACGGTTCCTCCCTCTGGGTCCCCATCGTCCAGGAAAGAGCAATCGTCGGCATTTCCGCGAAAGGTGTCGGCTGCGTACTTGAGAGCGGTGTCTTCATCTTCGCCGGATCAGACGTCGACGCAGGCTTCGAACGGTCCCTCTCCCATTGGCAGGAACAGTGGCAACCTGGGATCGTTGAGAGGAGCAGGAGCATTGCGTCCACGGTACTCGGTGTCGTATCGTCTCCCCAAAGCGCCACGAGCCACGGCCACTGCTGCCGCCGCCGACAGCGCCACTGGAGCTTCAGTGGCTGAGCCTTCTGCAGATATGACCGTGGAAGCAGAGCACACGGATGCTACCGCCACGAAGGACTCTGCAGGAAAGGAGGATGGTTCTTTGCCGGCGAAGTCCACGGCACTTCTCGATGAGGCCACGGCTCTGGCAGCAGCGTGGAGAGAGGTCCAGCGCAGAGAGCGAGACCTCAAGGTCCGCGAAGACGCGCTCAAGCTGGGCCAGAAGCGCCTCCGTCACGACCGCGAGGTGTTCGAGAGGGAAAGGCGACAGTTCCAGGAGCTGTTGAAAGCGCAGCAGCAGACATGGACGACCACTACCACGACCACCACAACCACCACTACCACGACTTCTACTGATGCTGCTGCTCCGGTCTCTGCTGCTACCCCTACTACCACCACCTCTGCTCCTGCTCCTATTGCGACCCCTGCTCCTACTACGACTCCTCCAGCGACTCCTCCTATCAGTACTTTCGCTACTGCTGCTCCTTTCGCTGACCCGGCTCCCACCACTCCCCCGGCTCCTACTGCTTCCCCCGCTCCGTTCGCAGCCTCGGAGCCCGCTACTTCGTCGGGCCCTGCCACTGGTACTACTGTCCACGACGAAGCCAACGTCCGGAAAAGACGATCGGTGAGGCGGAGCAGAAGCAAGCCGCGGGGCAAAGTGGTCCCTGACGACAGCTGGCGCCGGGACCATCGCCAGAAACCGGCCAAGGAGAAGCAGCAGCAGCAGCACGACTACCGCAGCGCGTCCTGGTGGTCCGTCAACGGCAGCGACACGTCGCGCCACTCGTCGGCATCCTACCCCTCGGACGCCGACAGCATCGCGACCGCCACCACGAGCACATCCTCCTCATCCTCCCCTCCCCTTCCTGCCCCCTCCAACCCCCAGACCGCACCCGCGCCCAACCCCACGCCGGCAACCGCGCGCGGCCACGTGCGAACGTGGTCCCCAGCCGACCTCAAGCCGTCGCTCGCCGCCTACAACGCGCGGTGGTCGTCGCTGGCGCCGCGGTCGGCCAGCATCCCGTACCCGGCGCCGAACCACACGGCGGGCGAGCTGGTCGACATGAGCCACCTGCGCTCGCTGCTGCCCAAGGGCATGATGGAGCGGGTCGAGGCGATCCTGGGTGCCGCCAGCAACAACGGCAACCACGACGCCGTCGTGCAGTACAACGCCGTGCACTTCTTCCTCGTCGCGCGCGGCGTCGCGTGCCGCCCCGTCGTGCTCGACGACGCCGCGGCTGCTGACGGCTTCACGCCCGCCGCTGACGTGCTCGTGCCCGACTACGGCATCGGTTTGCGCGGCGTGCCCGTCGACGCCAAGGTCGGCAGCGACGTGTCGCTCAGGGTGCTCGTCAGGGAGGTGCGCAGGGAGCTGAGGCGCTGGCATGAGGACGGCTTGAAGCACCGCTGTGAGGGTGATGGTGAGGGCGAGGGCGAGGTCGGCGAGGGGCTGGCTAAGGACGAGACGGCGAGGGCCGTCTTCAGGGCCTTTACCGAGCTGAGGGACGAGCTGTTGGCCGAGATCCGGTGGAGGAAGGATATTGGTGCCGGTGGCGGTGTCGCCGCTGCAGGCGAGACGGGGAGAGAGGAGTGGGCGAGACCGGGGTCTGGTCAGGAGAATCGGAGCGATGGAGGAGTGGACTGGACGGTGCTATCCGAAGCTATGTTGTAGGACGAAAAAGGGGAGCAACTTGGACGAATGACGATGCTAATAATTAGGTGACACGAGAGATGACGGTATGAATTAGATGACTGCTCCGCGAGGAGAATCCGACAACGGAGGCGTTTTGTTTGAGTTGCGAAAGAGTCTTGTGGCAATACCTTGGGCGGCACAGTTTGGATTTTTAGTAAATGTAGGCTTAGTTACTTGTACAGAAGAACATGGTATATTCGTTATTCTTTTGGCTCGTCGCTTCGTGACGTCGTTACCATCGTAATGTCCGGACTAGGCTATTTTATCGTCAAATCTTCAACTCCCTTGCTACAGCTTTACATGACTTCCCGTTCGGTTTGGAGAATTGTACTTTCCGTGAAGTCCTGCTTCTAATTCCGGGCCCCCTCACTGCACAAGCCCCCTTTCGTCAAATTCCATTACAACTCGATTGGGCCTTCGTCAGCTGCCCATGGGGGTATCATTTTTGCGGCCTGAAAAGCCACGCGCAAAAAGCCTTCCAGGGTCCTCCCTGCAGACTTTCCACCATTTTTTCCTCCTTGCTGCCAATTCAGTTAGTCCGTTATTCGCTGTACGCCGGCAAGCTTCACCGCCGGGAGGGCTCACTCACCCGCAAAACTATGAGCAAGTAGGTACTCGCTTACGCTCGCATTTCAAGGAGTCCCCCATCCGTCCTGGAAGGGCCTCACGGAGAAAATGCTGCCGTCGAGGTACATCATCACCTCGCGCTCGTACACGCGCTGCAGACAGATCTCCGAGTCGCGCGCGCGGATCTCCCGCAAGCTCTCGTTACGGGGAGAAAACTGGCGGCGGAGCATCCGCCCGGGGGTTGGCGGCGATGACGAAGAGTAGGATGATGATGAGGAAGAGGAAATCGACGCCGACGATGCCGTCGACCCTCGCCGCTGCCGTGGCGGCGACAAGGGGAACACGGTGGGCGGAGCGGGGCGGTAGTAGTCTGGCACTGCCGAGAATCGGGGAGACTTTTGTTGTCGGCGGGAGGAGGTGCTGTTGGTGTAGTAGAGGGCATCGTCGATCTCATGGATGATGGCGAGCACGCTCTCGGACCCGTCGCTGCAGGCGCTACACGACCGGGACGAGGCCACCGACGACGATGGAGAGGAAGCCCAGGTGCCAACCTTGGGGAGTCTACCTGGAGGTTCGGGCAACGGGCGCGGAAGGCGGCGGCGGAGGGGCGAAGGGGTGGAACGAATGTCCGGGAAGTGAAGAGGCGGGGAGGGTGAGCGGCATTCCATGGTGAACAAGCATGTACCCGGACGGGAAAGAGGCGATGGTCTCGAGAAGCTGAAGGGAACACACGGCGCACGGTGGACACGAGCACGGACAATCAGCCTCGGAAATCAAGGTGGGAAAGGTGAATCAAGGGGAGGGGTGGCGGGTAGAGGTGGGCTTGGAGCTATATAGACGGCCTGCCACCACATTCTTGGGCCGTGATCTCAGAGGGCAGCGCTCTAGGCTGGGCTTTTTCAGGCAGGGCTGGAGTGGCACAAGACTGGATTTGGGAGGCCGAAGGTTGCTCGAGAGGTTGGGCGTGGGCCTGCCACCCAGCCACTCGGGCAAGACGACGCGAAACAGAGAGCCCTGGGGCGCGTGAGTAGGCGATAAGATGAGCGATATGCTGCGGTGGAGCAGCGAGGCCGCAGGGCTCGGTAAGCTGATGTCAGTGGGCTTCTGGGCCGTCGTGGTGCGAAGTGTCGCGGCGAGGGTTGGTGACGTCGGGGTACAAGTCCTGGCCGTCAGGTGCGCGCTAGCGACGCGTTGCCGCGGCCACTACTACTAGCGCGGGCGGTTGCTGCAGGGAAGCGGGAGGAGCAAATAAGCTCTGCAGCCGCCCGACATCTGCTTCTGCTGGTCATGCGGCGCTGCAGATGAACTCGACCCGATACGTCTTCGTCTTCCCGCTCCCGTATCCACTTCTGAACCCTTCTTTTCTCCACCGCCGTACCTGGACTTTGCCGTCCTGATGACAGGTACGCAGGGGTGCTCCGCCTCTCGTCTGGCCTTGCCTCGACTTGGGCTGCCCTCTGCTGCGCACCTCACCGCCGCACACCATCTTCGACGCCGCACTCTTCGCCGCAAGTCACTCAGCTCCTTCAGCCCTTCAGCCTTTCATGAACACCATCCCATGATCCCCACGGCTCCCCGCCGGATGTGAAGTGCAGAATGTAACACAAGCCCGCAGCCATCATCATCATCATGACCCCTGCCGACCGCGTACCGAGGCACCAAGGCAGAAGACTCGTTATTCAGCCTGATGACTCGCAGCTGTGGGTGTGGGAACCACGGCTGCGGGCGGAGGATTAGCACCCGTCTCGGAACACTCGCATTCGGCACCAGGAGCACGTGGTAGCCGCTGCCAATCACCCCCGACAATACATATGCACGGCTTACGGCTGCTTATCTTTCGAATGCTTCTGTAGCAAAACCCTCTTCATCAAGTGTGACCTGATCCAGTTCATTTTTGGTGGTACGGCTTTTTGGGGGCGGCTCCTCTGTCGATCTGCACAAAATCGAGGTGATTCGTGGTCACTTGCTCATATTATTCTGCTCTTCAGTGAAAAGGCTGCCCTCGAAACAACCAATAGCCTATTTTCCTTGTGCACCACTTACCACTGCCTCTACTCCTTCTCTTTTCTGAAGGGGGCTCATCTCTAGCCAAGCCCGTTGCCACCCCTCCGTAACGCCTGAAATCATGTTGGTCTAACAAACGAGGAGCAGTCCAAATTCTGCTATCCAAAAGGGACGCTGCTTGACGCTTCAGGTGAAAATCCCCACGCCGCGTCCTTCATCTCGAAAGGAAAGTGGGAAAGCTTTATTCAGCCCTGACGCCGAGGTGCTGTTCAAGGAGGGGGTATCTTTGTTACAAACTTACGAAATTCAGTCAACATCCGACGCGTCCGTCTCTCTCCTCCTGTAGTTCCCGAGAGGGATGCCGTAATCGTCCTCGTCATCCCATTCGTCCGCCTCGTCTTCGCTCCACTGCCATGCTCCCGGAATCTTCTTCCCCCGCCGCAGCCTCCACGAATCCGGCGTGAACACCCCGGTCGCGATGCGTGCCGCGATGCGGAGCATGAGCGCGACCAGATGCGCAGGCGGCCCGATCAACATGCCCATCGTCTTCTGCATGATGGCCGTTCTGTACTCCTTCTTGGGATGCGCCTGCGCCGGCGGAGTGAACAGATTGGCCGGATGGGGCATCGGTGAGAAGGCTCGCAGATGCGACGTGCTCGTCAGGCGCCGCAGCCTGATGTTCTCCGGCGGGGGGTCGATATCTGGATAGCTCAGATCGACGGCCGAATCCGAATCGCTGGTCAGTGTTGGCGTCGGCGGCGCCGAAGTTGGCCGTTCGTCGGCACGAGGCGATGGCGTGAACGGTGACCGCTCATCTTCACTCAGGTGCGTCCGACCGGTGATGGTCAGCTCGGAGATCTCACGCTTATGGCGCCTGCCAGGGCTGGAATCCGTATTATATTCTGACGCGCCGTCTACCGACTGCGAAGGTGGCGATTCTCGACCCATCGATGCGGCGTCAAAATACATGGATGCCTGCCGAGAGTGCTGCTGTCGCAGATGCGATTCGTTGTTCAGCGAGTAAAATGAGTCCGCAGTCGAGTCTGCGGCCGACGAGATGCTTGCGGCATCAGAATGGACGTCTGACGACTCTTCAGCCGAGACGCCAAGCGAAGAACTCGACGTCGACCTGAGCATCGAACTTGACGCAGACCTCAGCCTCAGCCCTACCGGCGCCGTCACCGACCTCGAGCCCTCGGCGGGCCTCGTGTTGGCTTTGAGGGGCGGCCGCCGTTGGGCAGAGCTCTCCGAGGAGCCGTCCTCGGAAGGAGTCTCGTCCTCAACGATGGAGCTGGAAATCGACGACGTCGAAAAGACGCTACTGCGTCTGTAGGGGCCGGATGATGCAGAAATGGTGCTCGTTTCCGAGGTAAAAGATCTCTCGGTTCCCTGGCTCACCGGCCTCTGTCCGTCCTCGGGCTTCCAGATGCCGTCCAGCTTCCACTTCTTGGCCCTGCCGGGTGTCACGGGTCTCTTTTTACGCGGCGGCGTGGCCGGCACCTCGGGTATCTCGACGTGAAAGCCGCGCGTAAACGGACAGACGGTCTTTTCGTACAAAAGGACCTTCTCCATCACGGCCTTGAATTCCTCCACCTTGGCCAGGTTCTCCGCCCCCTCGCCGGGAAGCTCGATGCGGTAGTACGAATTGGGGCGGGGTATGCGCATGGCAAACTTGGACACGCCATCGACGCACCAACACTGCGACTTGGGCAAGATGGCGTGCAGCAACGAGCCCGAGTGTAGGAATGCGACGGATCCGGGGACGCGGTAGATTCTTATGGGGCCTGTGCGATGGTTAACAGCGGGCAGACGCAGCTACTGCGTCACACATACCAGCAGCGACGGTGCTCTCCGTTGGCGAGATCCAGGGGATCGTGTCGGCGTGGCCATTGTCCCCTAGCACCGTGCGATTGCTAGCGCTAGACGACGGCCGAGATAACGACGAGGCGGTCGTGAACAGCAAGATTTTGGCGAAGCTGTGATTGAACAGTATCTCGACGCCGTCGGCAGAGCCGGGCGATTGCGCCGCGGGACTCGAGCCGGCGAGGCGCGTGGGCAGGGTGAAAGAGCGGCGCACGCCGTGCTTAGCGGTTGGTTGCGCCGGAGTTGTGGTCGAGGGAGCAGGCGGGGAGGACATGGCGCATGCGGGCTAATCAGGTGTGCATGCTGACGCGGGCGTGGACGGGGTTGGTAGTGACTGCAGGCGCGAGGGTCGTGGTGTTGCGTGAGTGGAGTTTGTTGTGCGGTGGTGGGCGGGTGCGGGCACAGCAAAGAGCAAATGGCCGGTGACGAGGATCGACGGAGCCGGCGGCTGGCGGGCCTTCACGCGGCATGCGCGTGAGCTGCCCTACAGGGGCTGTTCAAAGCCATCTCCACCGCCCTCGCTATTGGACGCTCGTCAAACACAATGCGAAACGCCGCGGCACCACCATCACCTGTCACTCATGCGCGTCGTGTCCTGGCTTCGTGAATTGAGCTCTATGCTAGCTGTGCTCGTAGCGAAGTACAGTCCTGATCTCCCCGCTCCCCCAGCCCCGTCATTACGTCGCCTACTCCAAATCCGCCGTGACGTTGGAGAACTCGCCCTTCTCCAGCTTCGTCTTCCAGAAGATGGGGTTCGTGTCGTTGAAGCCGTGCTTGACCCAGCCGTCCTCCTTGACGTGGTAGAGGTTGATGAAACCACCCGAGTATGCGTCCCTGTGCGTGGCCGCCAGGATGCTGCGGCGACCCAGCTCGAGCGCGTCCTCATCCGAGAGATCGTACTTGTACTCCGCATCCAGGACACCGTACGCGAACGTCTGGCCGGAGCCGACACAGAAGAGGTTTCCGGCGAGACGGGTGCCATCGCTGTCGATGTAGTAGAGAGCCGGGCCTTCTTGCGGCGTCACGCCAGCACACATGGTACCCTACGGCCAATATATCAGCATATGCTGCACTTTCAGTGTTTAGATCCAGCTATTACCATGCTCAGGCCCATTCCCTTGTAGGAGTAGACCAGGTTCGCGAGAATCTTGGAGGCGGCGGCGACGGAGATGCGGCGCTTGTGCCTGAGTTCGTGGAGACGGCACTGCATGCCGAGGTAGGCGAGCCAGTATTGACAATCCTGATAGCGTCAGCGTGCGTGTTTCTTGTGCGAGAATGGTGCGGCTCACAGCGGCGCCACCGGCCATGGTTCCCAGCAGGCAGTTGTTGATCTCAATGACCTTCTTCACCGTTTGACTGGCGATCCAGTTGCCGGCCGTCGCTCTCGAATCGGTTGCAACGATAATGCCGCCCTTGAACCTGAATGCCAGCGTCGTGGTACCGTGAGCCAGCTTGATGGGGCAGCTCGGGTTGGAGTGGTCGTCGGTCATGGCGCGGAGCCATGATGCGGGCTGACGGAGCTGTTAGCACCACGAGAAGCTGCGGGCGGGAGCTGGAGTGCTCGACGTACGGCGGCGATGGGAGGAAGAGCGAACTTCAACGACAGCGGCGGGGAGACCTCCATGAGCTCCTGCTGTTCGTCATGACCATAGCCTTCGGTCTGGTGCGCCGGCTGGCTGTACTGCGCCACTAACGATTCCATGGTGCGGAGTGTGATCTGGCAGGACGGGTGAGGGAAGCAGAGGAGGCGGCCGAGATACGGATGCGGTGGTTGATGGGGTCGGAGGGTTGCGGTGGTTTGGAGCTTGGGTCTTGGTAGAGCTTCGGCTCCAGGCACGCAACGAGGCGCGTCAAGCTGACCGGGCGGCCAACAGAGCCGCACCGCCAAGTCTCGCCGCCACCTATAGTCAATACCGTTTTGTCAAAGTGCGATGCAAGACGTCAAACATGAATCTGAAATTGATTCATTGCGTCCATGGAGTCGGATAATCGTCTCAGCGATTTTCTTCGTCCTTGCCTGAGCCAAAGATATCTTTCCTGCTTCATCCAATAGGACGGCACATGAGACGGACAATTCAGAGCACAGCAACGCGTCAAAAGGCCATACACTGAACAGCACGCGCGAGATCAAGCAACTGTAGGCGATATTCGAGGGCAAGCAGAGCCATGATGCGTGTTCGAGATCAAGCAACGTGGAGATTTTAAACGCATTGAACAAGACACTTGCGCCGAAAGCAACGGCCATGCATAGGCTTCGACCGGAAAACAGATGGGAATCCCAAGGCGGGCTGCTTCCTGACAAGTTCTCCGGTCGTACTTCACCTCGCAGTATGAGCTCCTGCCTTTAGTTTGAGATGAAAGGCTCAATTATGACAACACATGCTACTTCGGAAACGCGCGCTTGCTGGCAGAATTCCAAGATCAATGTAGACAGCCAGCGCCGCAAGGCAGCAATGAAGAGGCCGGTCTTTCTCAATTTCGGGTCAGTCTGGGAGTGAGGGCAGCAGGCGAGACTTGGATTGTCAGCAGCGCTGGTCATGGAAGAGGATTTAGACGCAGTATGTTGCAGAAGATTTGGGCTCCGCTGAGGATGCCGTTCTCTTCTGACGTGGTTGAAGCAAATTTCTCGACGTAGACGTACGTTATTCACCTATCTACGAAGGTTCTTGATGCGACAAGGTCATTATCTCTTCCAAGTGAGCCGCCGCGACGCGTCGCGTCGCGTCGCGGCTTCCTGCGTTCAACAACACCGCCCAAGGCGATGTGTTTGCCTCCCCCAACGCGGCCCTTCAGAACGCTCGCGGAGCTTGTGGGTGGCTGTGGATTCTGCTGCGCTGGT
Organism: Lasiodiplodia theobromae; assembly: GCF_012971845.1. NCBI lineage: Eukaryota > Fungi > Ascomycota > Dothideomycetes > Botryosphaeriales > Botryosphaeriaceae > Lasiodiplodia > Lasiodiplodia theobromae. The sequence goes on from NW_023336551.1 coordinate 107,103, forward strand.
GAGCAGCGGGCAGGCGCCTATTGCGATGGCTCGGGTCAAGTTAGGTCAAGGTTTGGGCGTACTATCGCGGCGGACGCTGGGATGGGCACCTCGCTGAGCATTGAGACAGTGGCTTCACGAGCGAACACGTACACACGAAGCTCTTGCGGGCAACTTGGTAGACCGACGCCATCGTGGTGAGCTGCAGCGCAGCGCAGCGCACCACTCATGGCGTCACAAGCACTTCACTTCAAACGTTCATGCACGACCACGACCAGACACCAGATGACTCTTCCTCGAAGTTCCGCGCAAGGCGAAAGCGACAACGAAAAGCTTTGTTCCACATGGGAAGCCATCAAAAATTGCGCCAGTGAAGCCCCCGAAGGAGATTCATACCAAGCCACCTCCGCGCTGTGCAATGCAGGGCAGCCTGGTAGGCGAACCGACTTCATGATCTCGGCAGCCCCGACAAGGT